>NW_026571261.1:0-13391 GCF_026225935.1 Boleophthalmus pectinirostris
CGATTTCAGCCCTGGAATTAACCATCTCTACTGAACAAAAGATAAAAGGTAGCTGTTAGCTTCAAAACTACCACTATATAACATCACAAAGTGAAACAGAGCATTATGAGCTTTGGGGAAGTAAACAGCCTAATAATCCAGGGCTACTCAAACATCTGTGAATGAAACAAAACAACTAGTCTATGGGTATGTTTTGAAGAGGTAGCAGCATTATAACATGGCTTAAAGCTCACACTAGAATCTGTATTGTGCAATTAGGTGTCTGCCTGAATAAGATTGGCTTTATAACTGGACTTACCACACTGTATTCATTGTTGTCATTCACCAGAGGAAGAGGGAGGCTCCAGAATCCTGCAGCAGTCTCAGTTTTATCTTTACACTCCCGACATATATTACTGTTTATCAATTTTCCATGGAAGATCTGTGAACAAAGAAAGGTACTAATAAAAAATAACTCAGTAAGTAAAATTAAAACCTCATACTATTAGTACCTGGGAAGCCTCTGGACTGGTCAGACGTAAAATCTTCTCAAAGTGCTCTGCTGCATCACGCTGCTCATGCACTAGTGAGAGATAAACCTTTACTATAATAGCCAACCTTTAATACATATTTGATTAAATTAATGTATTTATATGTGGCTGTAATGTACAGATATTGTACCATTTCTGATCTTGAGTTTATTTGTAATTGTGTATGTATAAGCATCATCTTTTTCCAAGTTTTCAAAGAGTTCCTTCAGCTCTCTGTCAATGCGCTCGTTGCTCCTGATGGGATTAACATACATTATTACATCAATTATAAATGCACGTTGATTTCTGAAAAAAGTCTACAGCCCACTTTAAATTAGCTACAAACTTTTTGATACTTGCTCTAAAGTCTTCGGTCATGAACAGTACTTGCAGGACACTGTTTAGGTAACACGTTGCTCCCTGGTTCATTAACCCATGGTATCTGACTGCAAACGTTCAGACATCGTTAAAGATGCACTCCATTTCGCCAGAGACGCGACATTTTGTTTAATAAAAATTATCTTACCTGGTTTTCTCAAAGCCATGACTATGTTCGTCCATGTTCTAGGAGCTGTACTGCATAGTTTCTCTTTCATTTGACACATCTGCGTGTGGTGTGTTCAAGGTGCACCGGAAAAACAGGAGCGTTAAAACGTTTTATTAAAAAAAAAAAGTTAATATTCAAAATGGGGATAGTTAATATTAATGCTAACTTGTTTAATAATATAAACACAATGTGTAAGATACACGTTTTATGTATTTATTTATTTTTATAAAACATACAACAGTAGATCATTTGTTTTACTGGAACGTTGGGTCTATAGTGTAATTACAGTCTAGATGATATTCATTCAACAAATGATGAAAGTGATGAAGTGCAAATTTAATTAACCTCAAGTTCAAACACAATATACACCACTTTTTTATGCACAGTAAGTATTGTGCAAATAAGAAAATAACTTGACAAAAGTCAAGTAGTAAACAATAACAAATATCGTATACATGTGATTAGTATCAAAAGGTAGAACTCAGTGAGCTCTAATTTTCAGTGAAGACCCAGAGAAAAAATACTGAAAGATGAAGGTAAGGTAAATAAATTATATTAAACTTGAGTCATCCAAAATCTAGACCTTGTACTTTAACAAAATTGTTATAGGGTTTTTATCCCACAGACTTCAAACTGAAGCAGTGTCATCAGGCCATATCTGGGGTCAAAAGTTTTTAAAAGAATTGACGGGAAGTCTCAAGATGTGGTCATAACGAGTTCTTAATGAAGTGGCCATTTTCTAAGAATAAAACTTAACTTCTGAAAATATTGTTAGATTCACACAAATAAAGTCATAATGAGACAGAAAAAAAAAAAGTTTGTCATTGCTCTTCCACAGGTGCAAAGGTTGCAAGGGCCTTTATCACTATTTGTAGTTTTAATTTCTTATTATATTTCTCTGTATTTCTTTTCCTAAATGTTATTTGAATAATTTGGTCCTCCTAATTTGGTCACTTTCATTTTCAAGCCTGTTTCTGTCTCAGTGAAATCTTGCCTTCTTTCTATTGGATTTCCGGGGTTACTGGTGTAGTGATGTAGCCCCGACTGCTGTTTCTTCATTTTTCAGTTCATTAGCTGGAACTTGCTCCTTCTCAGTTGTTTTGTTGATACCATCTGAGATATTGTCTTGCAGAGTTTCTGGGGTGGGGTGTTTAAAAATAAACATGTTACAAAACATTTTTTTTTTTAAATGTCTTTGTTTCATGGATATTTCCTGACCTTTTTGTTTTTGGTAAAACAGTAGATAAGCTCTTCGGGACCTATATGGATAAAATAATAACGGGTTAGTTGTGAATTAGTGGTTCTTGTGAGATAGATAGATAGATAGACAGACAGACAGACAGACAGACAGATAGATAGACAGATAGATAGATAAATAGATGTGACACTTCTTAAAAAAACACATACAGTTACAAAATGTGAAACTATTGAATTTCTGCAATAGTCCAATAGTCCAACTGCAATAGTAGGGGAGTAGCAGGGAGCTTTTTTTTCATCAAAGCCTCTAAGCTACCACTGTAAGTTATATTTGATGATTCATACCTTTCCAGTGTTGGTGAAACAGAATGTGGAGCCTACATAAGGAACAAAAATGTTTTTAAACAAACCAGTTTACATAAATAGCAGTTCAAATGACTGATTTAATTACATTAGATTAGATAGATAGATACATGGATAGATAGATAGATTAGATATCTAGACTTACCATAGAATCATTAAAAATATACCATTCATCATCGTTCTGTGATCTAATAATGGAAACATAATGTCCACGTCTCAGTTCTCCAGAATGTTCTACAATGGCATACAGGTTATAAAGGTGTTCCTGTCAAAATAACACAGACAGTAACTGCATTGCGCTTTTGCATTAAAAACAATTATTATTTCTACTTTACCCCCGACATCTGCAGAGTTTGGGGCACATTGACAGGCTGGTTGATTTTGACATAGACCATGGAACTGTAGTCAAACTCAAAGCGCTTTAACAACAGTACCAAGACCTCTGGATGATCTTTCACCTCACAACCCTGTAACAAACACAGGCAAAATACATATCACATGTCAGAATAAGTCTTCTTGCCATTATTAGTGAACAAAATTCAACTTGCTTCAGTGTTATGGTGCAACATAAAACAAAGAAAATTACTGGTAAATATAGGCTATAATAAAATAAAAATAAGGGCATGTGTGCATCAAAAACAAGGTAAAATATACCTTTAACTGTGTATATACAAAATAAACAGTATGGGCAGAACAACAGCATAAAACTCACACATGTGACTGTTACTCACCAGAACAGCATCACATTTTTTATCACAGTTCTCACAGTACATCTGATCATCTCCAGTGATCACCGAAGGATGGAAGAAGTCCTCAATGCCCTTTTCCTGAGAAGTACCAGTCATTAAAAAAACAACAACAACAGTACTAACATATCTAAAAGCAAGTTAAGTGTCTGTCTGAAAAAGATTAGCTTAGCTCAGTGCTTCTCAATTATTTTCTGTCATGCCCCCCCTAGGACGAATAAAACACCTCGCGCCCCCCCCCGCGTGACTATAGATAGTATCATTTGTCTATAAAATTGTTATATAAGTACACCTGTGCGTAACACTGCCACCTTATATGACGCCAACAATGCTCGCTGGTTTACTGAAGTAGCAGTCACAAAGCGGGATGATTGTCGGCAATATTCGGCACGTTTTCGCTGAAAAAACTCAAGCGGCTTATCAGAGTGATTGGGGTGTAATGTATTTAAGTGACGCCTTAATTTATTGGGCTTCATGCTGTCCGCTGCCAACATTTTTAGACACAGTAAGCACACCGGTCTTTCCTCGTCTCCCACCGTAGTCACAGTGAAGCAAGCGCTACATACGCTTCGTCATATTTCCTCGTCTTAGCTTTCGGGAGATTTTCGTTTGTCTCTTTATCTCCGTTCTCTCCACCTGTCTTCTCATCCCTGTTAAATTTTTTTCATGTGTCACTTGAGGGTCTGCTATTCTTCGTGTCTACACTTCATACTCAAACTCTGTGCTGTGTGCAAAGCGCGCATGCTCAGTGCAAACAAAACTCCTACACCACCGAGCGAATGCTCCCTGCGCACACTCTGGCAATGAGAGCGCTCTGCCCCCTAATGTAGTGGAAGTGCAATTGCACTTTATTCTAAAGGCCCGTTCAGACCAAAGCGTCAAAGCGTCCACTTTCTATGTAAAGTCTATGTGGACGCGCGACTAGAGCGTCCTGCGTTTTTGCGGCGCGTTTTCGGCGTCAGCGCGGCGCGAATCTGGCGTCAGCGCAGCGCGTCTTCAGCGTTTTGGCGTCAGCGGCCAAGACGCGCGTCCAAGGCGTCAGCGTCAAGAAGTTGAAAATGCTGAACTTTTCGCGTCAGACGCGCCGCGTTAACCAATCAGGGACGAGTATCCAGTGACGCAGCGACGTTATTATCAGGAAGAAAGACCCGAGAACCAGAACGAGAACCACAAACATGAGCGGAGAATAAATATATACGCCACAATCACCGAGCCGATCGCGAGGACTACACCGAGGACCGGACCAGGACCAAACCAGGACTAGACCGGGACTAACAAGGACTAGACCGAGACAGACCGAGATAAACAAGGACTAGACCGGGACTAGACCTTGATAGATATTAGACCAGGACTAGACCGTGGACCAGGATAGACCGGGACTAGATTAAACCACGACTAGACCGGGATTAGACCAGGACGAGACCGGGACTGATCCAGTGTCATTAGCGGAGTAGAAATATATATACGCCCCAGTCGTCGACCCGATCTCCTACGTTGATGTTGTATGTCATAAAAACACTCTCTCAGTCTGGTCTGACATTGTTTCGGGAAAAGAGCGGGACCGGGCTCTTGTTTCCAGGGCAACGGACGCGCGTCAAGTATTTTTGTCCTGTTCGTCCACGGCGTCAAAGACGCGCGTCGGGGGCGTCTAAACTCAAATGCAAAGGCTCCAAATAGAGGCGTCAAGGCGTTTTTTGACGCTTTGGTGTGAACGGCCCTTAAGACAGTAAAAAAAATCTAAATAAAAAAAATAAAAAAGCATGTTCCCGAGGTCAAACGCGCCCCACTATTTTAGAAGCACTGGCTTAGCTGGACTTACCACACTATATTCATTGTTATCATTCACCAGAGGAAGAGGGAGGCTCCAGAATCCTGCTGCAGTCTCAGTTTTAGCATTACATTCTTGACATGTATTTCTGTTTATCGACTCTCCATGGAAGATCTGTGAATAAAGAAAAAAAGCAAATTATTAACTAAAAAATACCAAAAAAAAACCAACAACAAAAAAACCAAAAACAACAACAACAAAAAAAAACCCAAAACAAAACAGCAAATCGATCTAGTTTTCACCTAATTTCGAATACAACAATTAACTTGAGAGCGTTGTAATTATGTAGTTAATTTTCTGCACCAAATCTTCAGTCCAGCACTGGCTTTTGCAGGGAAAGTCTGAAGCAAAACTCTCTCAAAATGAAACCCTCATACTATTAGTACTATTAGTACCTGGGAGGCTTCTGGACTGGTCAGACGTAAAATCTTCTCAAAGTGCTCTGCTGCATCACGCTGCTCATGCACTAGTAGTGAGAGATAGACATTTATTACAATAGCCTAATATAGCCCTTTTTTATATTTAATTAAATTAATGTATTTATGTGCCTGTAATGTGCAGGTATTGTACCATTTCTGATCTTGAGTTTATTTGTAATGTTGTACGTAGACGCATCATATTTTTCCAAGTCTTCAAACAGTTCCTTCAGCTCTCTGTCAATGCGCTCGTTCCCTGCGTTGCTCCTGATGGGATTAACATACATTATTACATCAGTTTTCCTCAAGATTTCTGAAAAGTCTACAGCCCACTTTAAATTAGCTACAAACTTTTTGATGCTTTCTCTGAAGTCTTCTGTCATGAACAGCACCTGCAGGACACTGTTCAGGTAATCCGTAGCTCCCTGGTTCACTAACCCATGGTATCTGACTGCAAACGTTCAGACATACATTTCAGATATCCTCCACTTCACCACAGATGCGAACTTTTGTTTAATAATAATAACAATCTTACCTGGTTTACTCAAATCCATGACTATGTTTGTCCGACCATTCAGTAATAATTATGTCGTCCTGTGACAGTCACAGGACAACATACTTTCTATTTCATTTAAGACATTTGCGTGTGGTGCGCTCAAGGTGCACAGGAAAAACAGTACGACATTTGGATAGGCTAAATAAGGGGTAGAACAACTGAGCACTTCATACTTTAAACATACGAGTTTGTGTCTGGAAAAATATATTGTATTTTGTAAAATCTACAATATAAAAATAAATCTACACATTACCAATCACAAACTACATTTTGAGCATTTGATCAAAGATTGTCTATTTATGCTGAAGAAAAATGGAAAATATTGGAGTTGCAAATACATTCTTACTGCTTTGGCAATATGTGATGTGTTCTTGAAAATTATACATTTATACATCACTCTGGATTTAGTTTACTGTAGGCAGTATGTCTCTATATTTATACATTTTGTTAGCTACTCTCTGAGGCACCTCCCCTCATGTATGAAATCCTTTGTTGATAGATTTTAGGTGCTCACAAACTGTAGTTTTTTCCCATTATGTTTGAATTTCTATACTGAAAGTGACAAGAGTTAGGGTCAAAGTCCTTTACCACGTGAGAACACACCTGTAGTATTGGGGGGGAAAAACTAACAAAAACAAGTTTCAGTGATCATGTGTGTTTTGTAAAAATGAGAGTGTTACATGTTTTGAGAGAGAGCCTGAGAATTGAGGGAACTGATGAAATTGTTCCAGATGATTTGAACACCTGTGCCTCACTTCAGATACAGGTTTGAATCAAATGATCAAACTAAACCAAGATTTAAAAAATGTGCTAAATGTAATAACATAACCATGATGTATACATGTGTTATTTCTGTTTATTTATTTTAACCGTACATACAATAGTACATCATTTGTTTTACTATTACAGTCAGTCGTAGTGAAATTAGTTTAGAATACAATTCAAAACCATAAACTTTAAAACACAATGGATAATCTAAAAGTGCAAATTTAATTAACCTTACGTGCAAACACAATATACACAATTGTTCTTATATTTTTAACAAACAAAAACAACAAAAACAATACAACAGTATTCTAGTATAGTGTAGAATGAGAAAATAACTCACTCAAACCAGGAACATAATTATAAACTATTCCTTATATCTAATAGTGTGCCTGCCTAGTCATTTGGTGTGTTTTCTTCTTACATGATAAAAAACAAATATAACGACGCAAACCACGCCACCTCGGCAAACGACACCTCGGCAAACACTTCTTCTTCTTCCTGCTTTGGCGATAATTTGTTTCAAGCTCCTCTTCTGATTTTTTGGGCGGATTGCTCAATGATAAATGTTTCATCTGTTCAGCTAAATACTGTCACAGGTTACTTCTGCCTCAGGGTTTGCATTGTTGTGACATAGTTTATTTACATCTTTCATTTTACCCATATCATCATCACATGTACCTTTTGGTTTTTGCGAATGACCTGACTTCATATTTTGTCTTGACTGACGTGTCTCCAATCTTGCTAAGCATTGCTGAGGGTTAGTTTGCTGAGATACTTCTTGTGATGATCTCTCTGAATGGTTTTGGAAGGTGTCATTCTGTCCATCTCTTCTTGAGTTTTTCTTTAGTCCATCATTTCTCATTTCATTTTTCTGCCTGTGTGTTGCATGAAAACTACGTGTTGACTTTTGATCAGGTTCATTTCTGACTAAAAGACCTTTCCCTTCTTCTTCTCGAAATTCCCAGATCATTCGGATTAGCCACATTTATATCCTCAAGTGATCGTTTTTGAAGCACAACTTTTAGTGCGTCTAAGTCTTGTTTGCAGGATCCTTTTCTTATCTTTTAACATCTTGCCTGAAAATTTGACCGATTTTGTTTGTTGTTTGTGTTGATAGATTTGTTGTAGACATCTGAGGAATTTTCAGTTTGTTTTGTCTGCTCCCTCCATTGCTTCTCATTTTGACTTAGAGCATAACTATTATTGTGATTAACTTGTCTAGTCTGTCTGTCTTTATCTTTATAACTCATACCATCTTGATGTCTATAGTATGCTGACGTTATGTCGTGCTGACTGACATGTTGTTTGTCCCTTCCGACTTTCTGTAGGCTTTGCTCATTTGAGAAATATTCTTGTTTCATCTTAGCCATTCCATGTTCTTCTCCTTCATTATGTTTATTATGCATTTTGGGCTTCTCATTGACATCCCTGCAGTCTCTATAGAATGTTTCTAGATTTGGTTCTCTATGTTTTGATTGTTTTCCTTGATCAAAGGTTTGACCCGTTTCAGTATCTCCATTTGTTCTGATTCTCATTGATTCATTTTGTTCATCATATCTAGGTCCACCCATATTTCTTTTTGATCCTGGGGTGACTGGTTGGTTCTTTGTGACAAATTTAATATCAGCAGCTTTTTCCTCTGAGGAGCTGTGATGATCTTCCGTCTGACTGAGCAGTGTTGTTGTTGGTAAAATGTTTGGTGTGTCATGTCTGTCCACATTTGTGTCTGTGTAAAAAAAAAAAAAGGTAGTAAAAACATTTATAAAACTAAAGCAATGAAATTAGTGTGGGGTGAGCTTAGTAGACAACAAAAGATAGTTTATATGCCATATGATGCATGACTCAGTGAAGTGTCTTGCCAAAGGATGCAATAGTAGGCGCTAAATATGAGCAAATATAGTGGTTTGAGTGAGTGATGTTAAGGGGGTATTAACTGCTAACACATACCATATTTAGATCACCATGTTACCTTTTGTTGTTTTGAAAATGCTATATTTGTTGAAAACAATGTATTAACATATTTTATAAATTTAACTTTTGTTTTTAACACTGAGTCCCTCCTCCTTTGCTCTCCACACTAAGATATTCCCCCTCAGAGCACTATCACTATCACTATCACTGTCGCATTACAATCGGCATGCATTTTGGTAATACTGTACATTGCACCAGTTGTAGTGTATTGTTTTGTATCACACTTATATTTATGAAAAATTGTCCTATGGGAGCATGGGTGAGGTAGGCTTGTGGACTGAGTTTTGGACAGGATCATATTGCTAACCATGAGGAAGGTTTGAAGAGGGCCCGGGAAACTTATTCAAACATCCATGGATGACATATAAAACCTCTTCAGGCATGTTTTTAATGAATGAATAACATTTTAACATGGCAAAGAGCTCTAAAAAAGTTGATCTTGCATAATACCCCCTCGTAAGTGTCCTGTATATTATGGAAATATTAGCCAAAGATGTTCATTTTGTCTTCTTATGTACTTAAAGTAAAGTGTTAACAAGGTAAATACACTTTACTGTACTGTCTTTAAAAATAACCCAAGAAGTTATGCAAATAATAGCATTCAACCACTATTCCAAAGGCTGCTAAGGTGACTTTTAGGTTAGGTATTTTACACATACCGTCCTGTTTCTGGTAAAACAGAAGATAAACACTTTCGGACCTTGGGAGAAGAAACATGAGTGATTATACATTAAAAAAAGTGAGCTGACATTATAGCAAAAAAAAAAAGAAAAAAGTAATGTAACGTACGTCTGTGTGGGATCCAATTGAAAATGGTTATAGCTTAACTGTTGAAAGAAAGATTTTTAGAGATCAGTTTTGTTTTAATCAGAACAAAATCCTGATGACTTAAGCTTACCACTTGAATGCTCAAGTCATCAAAAATGTACCATTGGCCGTCATCCTGTGACTTGATTGTTGCAGTGTAATGTCCTTGTCGCAGACTTCCAAAATGGTCTACATAGGCATAGAGTTTGTATATTTCATTCTAAAAAAACAAAAACAAAAAAAAACAAAACACTTTCTTATAATAACATTTAAGTGCAATCTCAATGTGAAAGGTCCTATATTACACAAAACTGACTCTTGTGAAGTTTAAGCCATATTTTGCTGTTACCTCCTCAAAAACATATCTGGAGTTTTGTTTTGTTTCATTCACACAGTAATCTTTTATTATTAGTCTCTTTACAGCTCAAAATGCTCTGTTCCACCTTGTGATGGGATGAAATGGTAGTTTTCAAGTTAACAGCAAGAGACTGGAAATTTTAAGGCTGAAATTTTCCAAATGATTATAGTGAAGGTGGTATTTAAAACACAGTAGAGCACTTCCTGTATTACTACATGACATCACAAGGTGGAACAGAGGTTTGTGTGTTAAAACATGTGTGAATGAAAAAAAAACCCCACACAACTCCTGGTATGTTTGTGATGAGGAAACAACATTATAACAGAGATCAGAAAATAGTTAATACAGGCCCTTTAAATGTACAGTACCATATTTTCCACACCATAGGACACGCTCTTAAGCCTCCAACCCCATCAAAAAATGACTGCACGCCCCGCAATCCAGAGCACCCTATACACAAATCCACTCGGGTGTCCCAGCACGACTTCAGTAAACTACAAAGCTGCACCACCCGCATCGCACGCAAACATGCACAGAGCAGACAGCGACCGTGCAGCAACAAACACCCGCAGCCACACTCATGACTCCGTGCGGACGAGGAATGGAACGGAGGAATGAACTGAAAAAGCGAGTGCAATGTGCCACTTCTAGCCACAACTGAACAACATTTGTGAAAAAAGTTCAGAAATAGACCATTCTATGACAGTGCACCTTATAATTCAGAGTGCCCAGTAGTGCAGAAAATACGGTACTTTAATTGCTCTACTTCACCTGTTTAATTTGCAGTGTGTCCGGAATCTTTACTGGGCAGTTGATTTTTACTTTTTCCCAAACATTACCAACACATTTCAGTTCGAATCGCTTTAACAGGAGCACTAAGACTTCTGGAGAATGTTTCACCTCGCAATCCTAAGAAAAATGCAAGTCAGAAATATGTTAAAAACTAATGCTGTCATGATACTAAAATTTTAAACTTGACTTTGATACTAAGTATTAGACTAGACTAGAATAGACTGTTTTTAGTATCGATACTTGCTCAAATGAGTGTCTAGTTTTAATACTTGTTTTAATATCAATTAATATCTGATTTTTAATACTTCTGACAACCATACTGAAATCCAAAGCTTTTTCATTTGCACTCACCAGAACAGCGTCACATTTTTTATCACACTTTTCACAGTACATCTGGTCATCTCCACTGATCTCTGAAGGACGGAAGAAGTCCTCAATGCCCTTCTCCTAAACACACAAAAAACAGGCCACAAGTATCTGAGAATGAAAAGTCTCTTCTAAACTCTAAATGCATTGAAAATAAAGATGGATGTTAATCCCCTTAAAGAGCCTGTCAGGGAGTTGAAATGTGTATTTATTTTTGCAACAGAATGTCAGGAACAGTATGTCACCAGAGGTGGATGGTACCATTACATTTACTTGAAAGATTGAAAGAAAATTGTACTTTTCGGAATACTTTTCAAGCAGCATACATTAATCTACCCGAGTAATATATTTATGGAAGTAACGAGAGAAAATGTTTTGGTTGTTCTTCCCACAGTATGTCTACAAGTGAAAAAAACTTTATTAAATTATTTTAATAGCGGTTCCTACACATTCCTTTAGATATAATTTTCTTTTTTTATCACACTTTGTGTTTATTCTTTGAAAGTACCAGGTTTCGTGTGTTTTTGTATGCAACAGAGTTGCACCATCGACCGATTCATTGACTTAACGACTAAAGGCCTACAGCCCTAATACATTTAAATGTATAGTAAAAAAAACACACACACACACACACTGAAAACAGGGCAAAGAGACTCACCACACTGTATTCATTGTTATCGTTCACTAGAGGAAGAGGAAGGCTCCAGAATCCTGCTTTACTCTTAGTTATAGTTTTGCACTGCTTACATTTATTCCGGTTGGTCAGCTGTCCATGGAAGATCTGTGGACAAAGACAAAATCAAATAATTTAATCAATATACTCCTTGGCAATTTAATAACACAGAAAACAGTTGATGAAGTCTGTACTTAGGGTTGACAAAAGTATTGAAAATCAGATACTTATCGATACAAAAACTAGAATTGAAACTTACTAGATACTCATTTGAGCAGGTATTGATACTGAAAACATTCACAGGACAGAAATGAACTTTTCCTGAATAGCCTCAAAATTGATCTTGGGCTGTATCAAAAGAAGTAGGTTATACCACATAGACTATATATGACTGAGGGACTACACACATATAAGGGCAAATATGAAAGAAAGCACTATTATTTAATGCTGAAAATGACATTCTATGGTCTAAATAAAGAGTGTTTTTGTTATTATCTTTGTATCACAATGGGTATTGAGTTGGAAATGTTAGTATTGTGACAACACTACCTGGGACGCCTCTGGACTGATATTACGTAAGATCTTCTCATAGTGCTCTGCGGCATCACGGTGCTCAAAAACTAAGAAAAAAAACACAGTTTTTTCACAGTTAAAACAGTTGATACAACTGTTAAATTCACATTGTGTGCATGTTTTACCGTTGTTGATCTTCAGCTTCTTTGTGATACTGTGTGTACCAGCCTGATGTTTTTCCAAAGTGCTGAACAGATCACTCAGTTCAATTTCAACATTTCTCTTCTCTGTATCATTCTTGATATGGCTATGGCTAGATAAAATTGTAATAATATTGTTAGTGAAGTTTAAAAGGGCATATTTTACTCTATATTCTGATCTATGTCATGATGTTATTACCTCATCAAACACATACTTGGAGTTGTGTTTTGTTTCATTCACACATGTTTAACAGACAGGTCCTGCATATTTAGGAGTTCTTCTCTCAAACAGAAAACACTCCATTCCACCTTGTGATATAATGTGGTAATCCAGGAAGTGCTCCACTGAGTTTTTAAACTCAATACACCTTCACTGGAATAATTTGGATAATTACACAGCTAGAATTGCCCATAATGTCTACTAAACAGTAAAATGTAGCTCTTAACTTGTAAACCATCACTTTATGACATCAAAAGATTGAAAAGAGCGTTTTGAGGACTGGAGATGTAGACAGACATTTAATAATAAAGGCTTACTCATGTGTGTGAACAAACCAAAATACAACTGCAGGTATGTTTTTGATGAGGGAACAGCATTATAACTAAAAGCACTAAAACTAAAACTCAATTTGTGCATAATACAGGACATTAAAACATCATTGCTCTAACATAAAATAAATAAGGTATAGCATAGCGTAATATGTGATTTTTATTGCGGTTTGCCACACCTGCCATGGAGATAGACAATTTTAATGCAATCTTGTGGAAACATTATAGTCAA
>NW_026571262.1:0-14860 GCF_026225935.1 Boleophthalmus pectinirostris
GAGGCAAAGAGCAGCTGAAAAAGAGCAAGTTGAGCCCAGATGCTATCGCTCAGTTGGCATTCCAGATGGGGTTTTTGAGGCAGTATGGACAAACCGTAGCCACGGTAGAGGCTTGTACCACGGTGGCATTTAAACATGGCCGTCTAGAGCTCATCAGAGCGGCCACCATTCACACCAAACGCTGCTCGCACGCTTTTGTCCATGAGCCGGGGAAGCACAGTGTACAGGAGCTGAGAGCCATGCTGAACGAGTGCTCCAAGTACCACAGACAGCTCATCAAGGAGGCAGCCATGGGTCAGTATTTCAAATGTTAGTCTCTTGGTTAGCAGCTAAAACAACTAGTTTGTTTAATTTATTGGGGGCACAATGTGCAGAAAGATGTTACAGCATATGTATGTGTGTGCGCATATGCATATATATATATATATATATTATATAATATATATATTATGTATGTGTGTGTGTGTGTGTGTGTGTGTGTATGTATATATGTGTGTGTATATTTATGTGTATTATTACATATATATTAAATATATATAATTATATATACACACACACACAGACATATACCCTAACCTCGTATTGTGTTCTTCCACCAAGGCCAAGGTTTTGACCACCACCTCTCTGCCATGCGGTGCTTGTCCAACTCAAAGGGGCAGCCTCTGCACAGCCTGTACACAGACCCCACCCTACAGCTCCATCAACCATAACATCCTGCTTCGCCAGCACCCTTACCAGTCCCGCGATGAGTCTAGGAGGGTTTGCTCCTGTGGTTCCGGATGGATTTGGGGTGTACTACGGAGTTCATGATGACTGGATTGGCTGTAACGTGTCCTCATACCCGGCTCGAAATGTGCATGAGTTTCTCCAATGTGTCCACAAGTCATTAGAGGACATTTTCACAGTTTTGGAAGGAAAACCATTGAGCTAACTAATCTGAAAAGCTAGAATACTGTATAAACAGGTTATTAAAACAAAACATTTTAAAGTGAATGGAAAATGAACATACACATTTTCACTCCAGAAGATTGTTTCTGTACTGTAATAATTTCTTTGTGCATTTAGACTACAGCAGTAAATTAATGGTTTTAAAAGTGCCTTATCCAACTTTCTGCATCTTAAAGCAAAGTATTGTAATGTCATGTAAAATCATAATTACTTGTCAGCCTTACGGGTTTGCGTGAATAAAAATAAGTTTTCTTTACAAACAGGCATGTTTTCCAACATTTTATTTAAAATAAAAAAACAATTCCAATCAGATCTGAGAATGGGAAAATAGCTAAAGCACATAAAATAAGCAGAAATGAGAAAGACTTAGATTGGCTTGAACTTGAAGTGAAGTCCTATAAGAGAGAAAATGAGACATATGAGATCCTGGACCAAGTAGTCATTTTTTTTTTTTTTTTTTTTTTACAACAACTAGTAATTACCAATTAAGTAACATATATATATTACAGAGGTTGTCCAAGATTTGCATTTTTCATGTCTACAGTGGTTCCAACTACAAACATGGTTAACTGCTTGAATCACTATTATCAATTAAGAATATATTACACTGTGATATTAACCTTGGTAAATAAATGACTTTAAATACCTCTTTTTCTGATCATAACGTCATTCTTGTAGTTACTGTTGTTTGCATACTGCCGTTTTGCTGAAAAAGAGATGAAAGAGACAAGATGTGTTGAAAACAGTAGTGCTACACTTTTCATTATCATTAGGTAGTAACAATCAGAGGAATGTATAGTCAGTCAAGCCTGAACAACCAGTGCTCATAAATTGCCCAATGCAGCTACAACAGTCTTGGAAAAAATATTGTTGACAACATTATGCACCACGTTTTAGAGAAATTTGTAGTAACTACTTCACTGCAGATAATCTTTAATACTTTCTTCGTGGGTTCTTTCTTTTTTCCAACAGGATTCCAACAGTATTCTAATAGGATATATCTTAAAAACAACAGGATTCCAAACTAAAAACCTCCCTTGTCAAATAAAAATACAAAATCCAGAATGTCAGGATTATTAGGATTATTTAACTAGGGAGTTGCTGTTTATCTCAACATCTCAGATGTGGTTCCTGGCTTGTTGTAGCTGGATCTCCTCGTCTTTAACTCATTATTCTATGGTAAATTAATTGATTAGGATATCTTAAAACATGGCTAAACTGCTCTCATTGAAAAGCATTAGCTGTATCCAGAAATGTGGACGTTTGATGCACGCAAGAGCAATAAGTATCAATTCACGGAAATACAGCAGCCAGCATTCTGACTATCTGCACAGGAGTATTGTGCCGTCAATGCACTACCAGAAGAGTCTGCCCAGGTAAGACAAGACAAAAAAATACAAAAAGGGTGAAATCAGGTAAAGTGGGCCACTTTTGGCAATTTCTTAAAATATAATGTCATAAAAATGTTTGTTGACATCAATGTAAACCTCCACATCAGTTTGGTTCTTAAAGAGTCACTAGTTTCTTATTTAGTAAAAAATATTCAGTTTACTGTTAAATAATTTTATAAGAGTTCTTTAAATTTCAGCTCTTACTTTGTGGCCCAGTTAACCTAATACTGGAAAAAGGGTCCACGTGTGGTGGAAAAATGGACCAGAGACTGAATCTGATGCTCAATTAAATAACCATCAAAGAAATGTGTTTGTATTTCTAACTATAAAGTGTCCCGACTCCCAATTCCACTCATTTTATTGTGGGAGTCTTCTCTCTATAAATTCAGTTTCAGAAAGCGATAAATGTTTATTTTGTTATTATAATCCACTAAAATCCCGTTTATCTTTATAAGGACACCTATTAATTATTGCATTTATATAGCACCTTTCAAGATACCCAAAGCTCTTTACAGTACATTATTCATTCACTCCACACTCAGTGGTGGTAAGCTACTACTGTAGCCACAGCTGCCCTGGGGCAGACTGATGGAAGCGAGGCTGCCAATCTGCGCCATCAACCCCTCCGGCAACCACCATCACTCACACACACCACTTTCATACTAGGCAATGTGGGTGAAGTGTCTTGCCTAAGGACACAACAACAGTTTTCCCAATAGCGCCCCACTGTGGCACCAGGAATTCCCAGCGGTCTCCCATCCAAGTACTACCCAGTCCCGGCCCTGCTTAGCTTCTGAGACCTGACAGGATCTCAGAAGCCGGTATGGCCATCCATCCATCCATCCATTTTCTTCCGCTTATCCGGGGCCGGGTCGCGGGGCAGCAGTCTAAGCAGGGACTCAGGCGTTCCCAGCCCAGCCGAGAGACATAGTCCCTCCAGAGTGTCCTGGGTCTTCTCCGGGGCCTCCTCCCGGTGGGACATGCCCGGAACACCTCCCGAGGGAGGCGCCCAGGAGGCATCCGGAACAGATGCCCGAGCCACCTCAGCTGCTCCTCTCGACGTTGAGGAGCAGCGGCTCTACTCCGACCTCCCCCCGTGTGACTGAGCTCCTCACCCTATCTCTAAGGGAGCGCCCAGCCACCCGCGGAAGAAACTCATTTAGAGTGCTTGTATCCGCGATCTTGTCCTTTCGGTCATTACCCAGAGCTCATGACCAGAGGTGAGAGTAGGAACGAAGATCGACCGTTAAATCGAGAGCTTCGCCTTTCGACTCAGCTCCCTCTTCACCACAAGGGTCTGATACAGCGATCGCATCACTGCAGACACTGCACTGATCCGCCTGTCGATCTCGCGCTCCATCCTCCCCTCACTTGTGAACAAGACCCCGAGATACTTGAACTCCTCCACTTGAGGCAAGGACTCTCCACCCACCCGGAGAGGGCAAGCCACCTTTTTCCGGTCGAGAACTATGGCCTCGGACTTGGAAGGGCTGATTCTCATCCCAGCCACTTCACACTCGGCTGCAAACTGCCCCAGTGCACATTGCAGGTCCTGGCCTGATGAAGCCTTCAGGAAAACATCATCCCGGTATGGCCACGATTTATATATTTATATCGATTTATGCAGTGCTTATGTTACTCAATTTAAACAAGGAAATGATATGCCTATAAGCCTTATTTTATTTTTACTGAAGTCATACTTGTTTTGCCAATGCAATAATTTGACATGTTTTGCTATCACTGTCCAAACAAGTGATTGGTTGTTGAATGTATCATCTCCAGACCAATCAAAACAGCAGAAAACATGTTCATGTGATGGAGTGGATGTTTCTGTTTCACTACTCTTCACTCTAAAACTTTTGTCCAGTTGTCAGAAATTTTCTTTTGGATCATACCTGGACAACTGAGGGATTACCCAGCTATACAAAATATTATCATCACATGAACACACTGTAACTCATACAAATGCAGAAACAGTTAAATGGACTGACTTTGTTGTTCCTAGGTTGCCAATACCCAAACTAGAGGACACTATTAGAAGATATTTAGCTGCTCAGAGACCTCTTCTGGATGACGACCAGTTCAGGTAAGTTTGAAAAGCACTGAGTCAATGAATAATAAAATACACACTTCTGACTGACATTTGTTCTTGCAGAAACACACAGAGAAAATTGCAGAAGATTTCAAGATTGGAGTGGGAAAACAATTGCATAAAGAACTGGTCGCTCAGGACAAAAATAATAAACACACAAGCTACATCTCAGGTACAACTGCCTTTCTATTATGAAACAAATACCAGTGTGAAGTGGTTTAACAAAACTAAATCTAAAAACTTTAGCTGAATGACTGTGGTGTAAACTAATGTAAAATATAAGTTTCCCATTTAGACATTCTTGGATAGGATAACTACTAATAACATGAAAAATCAAATTCATAAAATGTTATGAACTTGTGGCAACAGGGGAAGTGTTTTCTGATGTTTGAGGTACTAATAAAACCATTCTAAAGTCTTTGAAAATATAATCATCCATACAGATTTACTACACACAGGGTCAGTTTGGACCTTTTTGTTGGACTTGCAGGTGTGTCGTCACCACTAGGCACAAAAAGCGCACTTGGCCAGTGCTGTCCTGTCAACAGGATTGAACTGAGCGTCTACATAGGCGGGACATGAATGACAGCTCACCTCACCATTGGCAAATTGACAAATGTTTGCACTGACAGTTTGATTCAGTTTACTGAGTCATGTGTACTAGTATTGAAGGAGGTAAGTGATATTAAAGATTGGAATTAAAAATTCTACGTTAAAGCAGAACTCATGTGGCCTTTGTGAGTTTTTGGCTTTTATTTCTGGGGGAGTGCTCAACCAGTGTTGAGAAATATCACCAATTCAGTATTATCAATTAACTAAATTGTTTCATTAATTAATAATTAATTAAACTATTATTCTGAAAGTTTGTAAATTCTTGTCCATATCTGGAAATAACTAGTGCTGTCATGCGATTAAAAAAATTGAGAGATTAATTAATTATGATCTGTAATTAATTAAAAAAAGTTTGAGATGTCAGTCACGGTGTGGTACAGGGGTCCAATGGTTTGGAGATCTGAAGTTCTCAGGGCGTCAGGTCTGAAGAATCAAACAAGCTGGGACGGATGCCACGAGGCCACGTGATCTAACAATACTCCAAGCTCATGCTGCGTCAGCCTGAAGGAACACTGTATCCTCTGTTTAAAGAGGAGCAGAAGATACCTTCCTACTGTCCATGAGATCTGGAGAAACACTGGTCACAGATTAAGGCCAATTAAATCAAAAAGGCACTGGCTACAAAAATGCAAATATTTAAATTTGGAAAAATATGAAAGCTTCGCTTTTGGTCAGATCAGCTGCAGTAATTTTGAAAAAAAAAAATTTAAATGTCAAAAGACGGGCACAAATATGCAAGAGACGGCACATGGGGTGTTTCTCACAGTTTCATAGGTCAACCTGTAATAATACACATGACACAACAAGTTTATCAATGAGGGTGTGAGACAAATCATTTAGATTAGAATGACTTCACTACAACTTCTTTTAAAGATCATCTGTCCAATTCTGACAGTCTTTGAAGACTAAGGCATATACTGCATCTGTTAAAATAAAGGAGACTCATTTGAAAATAATACACTCATTACTCTGCCCCAGGTCTTTTGGTCACATGTCAAAAGTAAACATGAAAATTCCCCTAGTCCATTTGACATAATATATGGACTCTTTTTCAGAAATATTTGTTAACATGGTATTGCTTGCTCTCAATCAAAAATGGGAAACTGCCTTCACCTGGTTTCAAAATACTGTTGTTTTGAACAAATGCTTTTTATAATGTATTTATTTGGAATTTTATTTAGTATGACAGAGGCTGAAGAAGGGTGGGTGAGTGAGAAAAGATGCTGCTGCTTTAGTTCAGTTTAGTTTGAGATTGTGACCTTGCACAATATGCATTGGCCTTGACCAACAGGAGACATGCACTGTAGTCGGTACGTGTGCTAATTTCCACCTGCAGTCCCTGGGGAAACTCATGTTATAGTTCATTAAATCAAACATTCAAGAAAAATGCCATTACAATGACCAGACTTTGCAGCAGAATGAAATCATGTGTGGTCTCCATCAGTACATTCTTTCTTTTCCTAAACTGCACTCCCTTTCCAGAACACACATTTATAACACAAACAAACAAACAAACAGAAATGAATTAATATGAGAACATTACCACAATGTATTGTATAATTTGTCACAAAATCCAGTCACTGTTAATTTGATTGTTCGAGCCACAACTAGATTCAACCTACATTTATTTGTACTACTAATTTCTTATGTTTTTCTTCCAGCACTTACATTTGACAGGTACCTCTCTGCACGGGAATCTGTCGTCCCCAACTATAACCCCTTCCAGTCCTTCAATCCCGACCCCAAACCAGAATACAACGACCAGCTCATCCGTGCCACCAACATGGTTTGCTCCGCTGTTCGCTTCATGAAAACACTAAGAGCAGGAGTACTAGAACCTGACGTACTCCACCTGAATCCTGCTAAAAGTGACACAGACCAGTTCAAAAAGTTCATCCGCTGGGTTCCCTCTTCGCTGTCATGGTACGGGGCCTACTTGGTCAACGCATATCCTTTAGACATGTCCCAGTATTTCCGGCTTTTCAACTCTACCAGATTGCCAAAACAAGGAAGAGACGAACTGTTTACGGACGAGAAGGGGAGACATCTTTTAGTGATGCGGAAAGGCAACTTGTACACATTTGATATTGTCGATCGCGATGGAAATATGGTGAAACCGGCAGAGATTCACTCCCATTTGAAGTACATTTTGTCAGATGAAACCCCAGCAGCTTCCAGTCCGATTGGTGTCCTAACAAGTGAGAACAGAGACGTGTGGACAGGTTTAAGGGAGAAACTAATCGCCAGTGGCAATGGAGGACTTTTGCAGACTGTGGACAGTGCATTGTTTTGCCTCTGTCTTGATGATCAAGCTATGAAGGACCATATTCACATGTGTCACAACATGCTTCATGGAGATGGGTGCAATCGCTGGTATGACAAGTCCTTCAGTATCATCATCGCAAAAGATGGAAATGCAGCGATCAATTTTGAGCATTCATGGGGAGATGGACTGACAATGCTGAGATTCCAGAATGAAATCTTCAAAGATACAACAGAAAACCCAAATGTGAACCCTGGCTCTGCTCCTGCCACTGTAGATTCGGCCTCTGCTGTCCAAAGATTGCAGTTTAACTTAGACGGTGAATTGAAAAGTAGTATTCAAAAGGCCAAGGAGAATTTTGATGCAGCCGTATCAAAGCTGACCATAGATGCAATGGAGTTTAAAAAGGGAGGCAAAGAGCAGCTGAAAAAGAGCAAGTTGAGCCCAGATGCTATCGCTCAGTTGGCATTCCAGATGGGGTTTTTGAGGCAGTATGGACAAACCGTAGCCACGGTAGAGCCTTGTACCACGGTGGCATTTAAACATGGCCGTCTAGAGCTCATCAGAGCGGCCACCATTCACACCAAACGCTGCTCGCACGCTTTTGTCCATGAGCCGGGGAAGCACAGTGTACAGGAGCTGAGAGCCATGCTGAACGAGTGCTCCAAGTACCACAGACAGCTCATCAAGGAGGCAGCCATGGGTCAGTATTTCAAATGTTAGTCTCTTGGTTAGCAGCTAAAACAACTAGTTTGTTTAATTTATTGGGAGTGCGATGTACAGCATATGTATGTGTGTGCGCATATGCATATATGTATATATATATATATATGTGTGTGTGTGTGTGTGTGTGTGTATATATATGTGTGTGTATATTTATGTGTATATTACATATATATTAAATATATATAATTATATATACACACACACACACAGACATATACCCTAACCTCGTATTGTGTTCTTCCACCAGGCCAAGGTTTTGACCACCACCTCTCTGCCATGCGGTGCTTGTCCAACTCAAAGGGGCAGCCTCTGCACAGCCTGTACACAGACCCCACCTACAGCTCCATCAACCATAACATCCTGCTCGCCAGCACCCTTACCAGTCCCGCGATGAATGTAGCAGGGTTTGCTCCTGTGGTTCCGGATGGATTTGGGGTGTACTACGGAGTTCATGATGACTGGATTGGCTGTAATGTGTCCTCATACCCGGCTCGAAATGTGCATGAGTTTCTCCAATGTGTCCACAAGTCATTAGAGGACATTTTCACAGTTTTGGAAGGAAAACCATTGAGCTAACTAATCTGAAAAGCTAGAATACTGTATAAACAGGTTATTAAAAACAAAACATTTTAAAGTGAATGGAAAATGAACATACACATTTTCACTCCAGAAGATTGTTTCTGTACTGTAATAATTTCTTTGTGCATTTAGACTACAGCAGTAAATTAATGGTTTTAAAAGTGCCTTATCCAACTTTCTGCATCTTAAAGCAAAGTATTGTAATGTCATGTAAAATCATAATTACTTGTCAGCCTTACGGGTTTGCGTGAATAAAAATAAGTTTTCTTTACAAACAGGCATGTTTTCCAACATTTTATTTAAAATAAAAAAACAATTCCAATCAGATCTGAGAATGGGAAAATAGCTAAAGCACATAAAATAAGCAGAAATGAGAAAGACTTAGATTGGCTTGAACTTGAAGTGAAGTCCTATAAGAGAGAAAATGAGACATTTTTATTTTTTACAACAACTAGTAATTACCAATTAAGTAACATATATATATTACAAAGGTTGCCCAAGATTTGCATTTTTCATGTCTACAGTGGTTCCAACTACAAACATGGTTAACTGCTTGAATCACTATTATCAATTAAGAATATATTACACTGTGATATTAACCTTGGTAAATAAATGACTTTAAATACCTCTTTTCTGATCATAACGTCATTCTTGTAGTTACTGTTGTTTGCATACTGCCGTTTTGCTGAAAAAGAGATGAAAGAGACAAGATGTGTTGAAAACAGTAGTGCTACACTTTTCATTATCATTAGGTAGTAACAATCAGAGGAATGTATAGTCAGTCAAGCCTGAACAACCAGTGCTCATAAATTGCCCAATGCAGCTACAACAGTCTTGGAAAAAATATTGTTGACAACATTATGCACCACGTTTTAGAGAAATTTGTAGTAACTACTTCACTGCAGATAATCTTTAATACTTTCTTCGTGGGTTCTTTCTTTTTTCCAACAGGATTCCAACAGTATTCTAATAGGATATATCTTAAAAACAACAGGATTCCAAACTAAAAACCTCCCTTGTCAAATAAAAATACAAAATCCAGAATGTCAGGATTATTAGGATTATTTAACTAGGGAGTTGCTGTTTATCTCAACATCTCAGATGTGGTTCCTGGCTTGTTGTAGCTGGATCTCCTCGTCTTTAACTCATTATTCTATGGTAAATTAATTGATTAGGATATCTTAAAACATGGCTAAACTGCTCTCATTGAAAAGCATTAGCTGTATCCAGAAATGTGGACGTTTGATGCACGCAAGAGCAATAAGTATCAATTCACGGAAATACAGCAGCCAGCATTCTGACTATCTGCACAGGAGTATTGTGCCGTCAATGCACTACCAGAAGAGTCTGCCCAGGTAAGACAAGACAAAAAAATACAAAAAGGGTGAAATCAGGTAAAGTGGGCCACTTTTGGCAATTTCTTAAAATATAATGTCATAAAAATGTTTGTTGACATCAATGTAAACCTCCACATCAGTTTGGTTCTTAAAGAGTCACTAGTTTCTTATTTAGTAAAAAAATATTCAGTTTACTGTTAAATAATTTTATAAGAGTTCTTTAAATTTCAGCTCTTACTTTGTGGCCCAGTTAACCTAATACTGGAAAAAGGGTCCACGTGTGGTGGAAAAATGGACCAGAGACTGAATCTGATGCTCAATTAAATAACCATCAAAGAAATGTGTTTGTATTTCTAACTATAAAGTGTCCCGACTCCCAATTCCACTCATTTTATTGTGGGAGTCTTCTCTCTATAAATTCAGTTTCAGAAAGCGATAAATGTTTATTTTGTTATTATAATCCACTAAAATCCCGTTTATCTTTATAAGGACACCTATTAATTATTGCATTTATATAGCACCTTTCAAGATACCCAAAGCTCTTTACAGTACATTATTCATTCACTCCACACTCAGTGGTGGTAAGCTACTACTGTAGCCACAGCTGCCCTGGGGCAGACTGATGGAAGCGAGGCTGCCAATCTGCGCCATCAACCCCTCCGGCAACCACCATCACTCACACACACCACTTTCATACTAGGCAATGTGGGTGAAGTGTCTTGCCTAAGGACACAACAACAGTTTTCCCAATAGCGCCCCACTGTGGCACCAGGAATTCCCAGCGGTCTCCCATCCAAGTACTACCCAGTCCCGGCCCTGCTGCTTAGCTTCTGAGACCTGACAGGATCTCAGAAGCCGGTATGGCCATCCATCCATCCATCCATTTTCTTCCGCTTATCCGGGGCCGGGTCGCGGGGGCAGCAGTCTAAGCAGGGACTCAGGCGTTCCCAGCCCAGCCGAGAGACATAGTCCCTCCAGAGTGTCCTGGGTCTTCTCCGGGGCCTCCTCCCGGTGGGACATGCCCGGAACACCTCCCGAGGGAGGCGCCCAGGAGGCATCCGGAACAGATGCCCGAGCCACCTCAGCTGCTCCTCTCGACGTTGAGGAGCAGCGGCTCTACTCCGACCTCCCCCGTGTGACTGAGCTCCTCACCCTATCTCTAAGGGAGCGCCCAGCCACCCGCGGAAGAAACTCATTTAGAGTGCTTGTATCCGCGATCTTGTCCTTTCGGTCATTACCCAGAGCTCATGACCAGAGGTGAGAGTAGGAACGAAGATCGACCGTTAAATCGAGAGCTTCGCCTTTCGACTCAGCTCCCTCTTCACCACAAGGGTCTGATACAGCGATCGCATCACTGCAGACACTGCACTGATCCGCCTGTCGATCTCGCGCTCCATCCTCCCCTCACTTGTGAACAAGACCCCGAGATACTTGAACTCCTCCACTTGAGGCAAGGACTCTCCACCCACCCGGAGAGGGCAAGCCACCTTTTTCCGGTCGAGAACTATGGCCTCGGACTTGGAAGGGCTGATTCTCATCCCAGCCACTTCACACTCGGCTGCAAACTGCCCCAGTGCACATTGCAGGTCCTGGCCTGATGAAGCCTTCAGGAAAACATCATCCCGGTATGGCCACGATTTATATATTTATATCGATTTATGCAGTGCTTATGTTACTCAATTTAAACAAGGAAATGATATGCCTATAAGCCTTATTTTATTTTTACTGAAGTCATACTTGTTTTGCCAATGCAATAATTTGACATGTTTTGCTATCACTGTCCAAACAAGTGATTGGTTGTTGAATGTATCATCTCCAGACCAATCAAAACAGCAGAAAACATGTTCATGTGATGGAGTGGATGTTTCTGTTTCACTACTCTTCACTCTAAAACTTTTGTCCAGTTGTCAGAAATTTTCTTTTGGATCATACCTGGACAACTGAGGGATTACCCAGCTATACAAAATATTATCATCACATGAACACACTGTAACTCATACAAATGCAGAAACAGTTAAATGGACTGACTTTGTTGTTCCTAGGTTGCCAATACCCAAACTAGAGGACACTATTAGAAGATATTTAGCTGCTCAGAGACCTCTTCTGGATGACGACCAGTTCAGGTAAGTTTGAAAAGCACTGAGTCAATGAATAATAAAATACACACTTCTGACTGACATTTGTTCTTGCAGAAACACAGAGAAAATTGCAGAAGATTTCAAGATTGGAGTGGGAAAACAATTGCATAAAGAACTGGTCGCTCAGGACAAAAATAATAAACACACAAGCTACATCTCAGGTACAACTGCCTTTCTATTATGAAACAAATACCAGTGTGAAGTGGTTTAACAAAACTAAATCTAAAAACTTTAGCTGAATGACTGTGGTGTAAACTAATGTAAAATATAAGTTTCCCATTTAGACATTCTTGGATAGGATAACTACTAATAACATGAAAAATCAAATTCATAAAATGTTATGAACTTGTGGCAACAGGGGAAGTGTTTTCTGATGTTTGAGGTACTAATAAAACCATTCTAAAGTCTTTGAAAATATAATCATCCATACAGATTTACTACACACACAGGGTCAGTTTGGACCTTTTTGTTGGACTTGCAGGTGTGTCGTCACCACTAGGCACAAAAAGCGCACTTGGCCAGTGCTGTCCTGTCAACAGGATTGAACTGAGCGTCTACATAGGCGGGACATGAATGACAGCTCACCTCACCATTGGCAAATTGACAAATGTTTGCACTGACAGTTTGATTCAGTTTACTGAGTCATGTGTACTAGTATTGAAGGAGGTAAGTGATATTAAAGATTGGAATTAAAAATTCTACGTTAAAGCAGAACTCATGTGGCCTTTGTGAGTTTTTGGCTTTTATTTCTGGGGGAGTGCTCAACCAGTGTTGAGAAATATCACCAATTCAGTATTATCAATTAACTAAATTGTTTCATTAATTAATAATTAATTAAACTATTATTCTGAAAGTTTGTAAATTCTTGTCCATATCTGGAAATAACTAGTGCTGTCATGCGATTAAAAAAAAATTGAGAGATTAATTAATTATGATCTGTAATTAATTAAAAAAAGTTTGAGATGTCAGTCACGGTGTGGTACAGGGGTCCAATGGTTTGGAGATCTGAAGTTCTCAGGGCGTCAGGTCTGAAGAATCAAACAAGCTGGGACGGATGCCACGAGGCCACGTGATCTAACAATACTCCAAGCTCATGCTGCGTCAGCCTGAAGGAACACTGTATCCTCTGTTTAAAGAGGAGCAGAAGATACCTTCCTACTGTCCATGAGATCTGGAGAAACACTGGTCACAGATTAAGGCCAATTAAATCAAAAAGGCACTGGCTACAAAAATGCAAATATTTAAATTTGGAAAAATATGAAAGCTTCGCTTTTGGTCAGATCAGCTGCAGTAATTTTGAAAAAAAAAAATTTAAATGTCAAAAGACGGGCACAAATATGCAAGAGACGGCACATGGGGTGTTTCTCACAGTTTCATAGGTCAACCTGTAATAATACACATGACACAACAAGTTTATCAATGAGGGTGTCAGACAAATCATTTAGATTAGAATGACTTCACTACAACTTCTTTTAAAGATCATCTGTCCAATTCTGACAGTCTTTGAAGACTAAGGCATATACTGCATCTGTTAAAATAAAGGAGACTCATTTGAAAATAATACACTCATTACTCTGCCCCAGGTCTTTTGGTCACATGTCAAAAGTAAACATGAAAATTCCCCTAGTCCATTTGACATAATATATGGACTCTTTTTCAGAAATATTTGTTAACATGGTATTGCTTGCTCTCAATCAAAAATGGGAAACTGCCTTCACCTGGTTTCAAAATACTGTTGTTTTGAACAAATGCTTTTTATAATGTATTTATTTGGAATTTTATTTAGTATGACAGAGGCTGAAGAAGGGTGGGTGAGTGAGAAAAGATGCTGCTTTAGTTCAGTTTAGTTTGAGATTGTGACCTTGCACAATATGCATTGGCCTTGACCAACAGGAGACATGCACTGTAGTCGGTACGTGTGCTAATTTCCACCTGCAGTCCCTGGGGAAACTCATGTTATAGTTCATTAAATCAAACATTCAAGAAAAATGCCATTACAATGACCAGACTTTGCAGCAGAATGAAATCAATGTGTGGTCTCCATCAGTACATTCTTTCTTTTCCTAAACTGCACTCCCTTTCCAGAACACACATTTATAACACAAACAAACAAACAAACAAACAGAAATGAATTAATATGAGAACATTACCACAATGTATTGTATAATTTGTCACAAAATCCAGTCACTGTTAATTTGATTGTTCGAGCCACAACTAGATTCAACCTACATTTATTTGTACTACTAATTTCTTATGTTTTTCTTCCAGCACTTTCGTTTGACATGTACCTCTCTGCACGGGAACCTGTCGTCCCCAACTATAACCCCTTCCAGTCCTTCAATCCCGACCCCAAACTAGAATACAACAACCAGCTCATCCGTGCCACCAACATGGTTTGCTCCGCTGTTCGCTTCATGAAAACACTAAGAGCAGGAGTACTAGAACCTGACGTACTCCACCTGAATCCTGCTAAAAGTGACACAGACCAGTTCAAAAAGTTCATCCGCTGGGTTCCCTCTTCGCTGTCATGGTACGGGGCCTACTTGGTCAACGCATATCCTTTAGACATGTCCCAGTATTTCCGGCTTTTCAACTCTACCAGATTGCCAAAACAAGGAAGAGACGAACTGTTTACGGACGAGAAGGGGAGACATCTTTTAGTGATGCGGAAAGGCAACTTGTACACATTTGATATTGTCAATCGCGATGGAAATATGGTGAAACCGGCAGAGATTCACTCCCATTTGAAGTACATTTTGTCAGATGAAAACCCA
>NW_026571263.1:0-14800 GCF_026225935.1 Boleophthalmus pectinirostris
GAGTCATTATTACCCCTACATTTCTTGCCTGATTTGAAGGTTTTAGAGAAAGAGACTGGAGGTGACTGCTGACACTGTCCCTTTGTTTCTGTGGACACTATGACTTCAGTCTTGTCAGAGTTTAGCTGGAGAAAGTTGTTTTGCATCCACACACTGATCTGTTGGATGCAGTGACCAAGTGACTCCACTGGTCCATAGTCTCCTGCTGTCAGGGAGACGTAGATCTGAGTGTCGTCTGCATAATTGTGGTAGAACACATTATTGCTGCTTATTAACTGACCTGTAGGGGGCAGCATGTAGAGATTGAACAACAGGGGGCCCAGGATTGACCCCTGAGGCACCCCACAGGTCAGGGCCATGTGATCTGAGACACAGTTTCCAATTTCAACAAAATACTTCCTGTCTTCTAGATAGGACTTGAACCAGTTTAGTGCAGTACCAGAGATGCCCACCCAGTCCTCTAGTCTCTGTAAGAGGATCCCATGATCGACAGTGTCAAAAGCAGCACTCAGATCTAACAGGATCAAGACTGAGACTTTGCCTGCATCAGTGTTCAGGCGGATGTCATTTGTCACCTTGATAAGAGCAGTCTCAGTGCTGTGGAGGCTCTAAAACCTGACTGGAAAACATCAAAGGAGTTGTTCATTTGGAGAAAGTTCGTAAGCTGTTGGTAAACAGCTTTTTCAAGGACTTTGCCAAAAAACGGCAGATTTGAGATGGGTCGGAAATTGTTCAGTTCTGTGGCATCAAGACTGCTCTTCTTTAGGAGAGGCTTAATGACCGCAGTTTTCAACGCATTTGGGAATGTTCCAGATTGAAGTGACATGTTCACTATGTGAGTGAGTGGTGAAAGTAAACTGTTGAGGACGGACTTTAGAAATCTAGTGGGTAACATGTCCAGGCAGCAAGTAGATGAACTCAGACTGGTAACGATCTCTAAAACAGTTTTGTCAGTTACAGGTGCAAAGTGATTCAGCTCTAAGTGTCTCTGTGGCTGCAGTTTGTTATTTGTGTTGTGGAATTGATGCATTTTTGATGCTCTGAACTTTGTCATTAAAGAAAACTGCAAACTCAGAGCTGTAACTCATTGAACTAAATGAACTAAAACACTTTACATATAGAATATTTTACAGTAGTTGTGCTGTAATGTATTAAAATGTTCAAATTAAAATTAAAATGTTTCTCTATGATTAATATCATAGTGTTTAAATGTTTATATTTTGCTCATTAGCAGAAACAGTAATATGAGAATAAAAAGACATGCATCTTAAAATGTTTTGAAATCGAATGTATAAAATATTGAATCATGGGAAAACTGTAGAATCAAATCCTTAGTATCTAAGTCAGACAAGATTTCCACTCCTCATCAGACGAGTCAACCCCAAAGTCTTTTTCACTGTTTTAGTTTGTCTCCTGTTGAACAGGTTTTGTACCTTTTATCAATTTGTATAAAACAGAAATGTTTCTTGACAAGAGGATCCAGGTCTACAACAGGATCCACTTGTTTTTAGGTGGTAAATAAGAAAACAAAGTCAAAGTTGTGTATATGTAATTATTTACACATGTAGATATTTTACAATCTCTTATTAAAATGTCAAATGTCTTTGAAAACTCAAAGAACTCACCGTGTTCAGGTGTGTTCAGGTGTGTTCAGGTGTGTTCAGGTGTGTTCAGATGTGTTCAGGTGTGTTCAGGTGTGTTCAGGTGTGTTTTCAGATGTGTTCAGGTGTGTTCAGATGTGTTCAGATGTGTTCAGGTGTGTTCAGATGTGTTCAGGTGTTCAGATGTGTTCAGGTGTTCAGATGTGTTCAGATGTGTTCAGGTGTGTTCAGATGTGTTCAGATGTGTTCAGATGTGTTCAGATGTGTTCAGGTGTGTTCAGATGTGTTCAGGTGTGTTCAGATGTGTTCAGGTGTGTTCAGGTGTGTTCAGGTGTGTTCAGGTGTGTTCAGATGTGTTCAGATGTGTTCAGATGTGTTCAGATGTGTGTTCAGGTGTGTTCAGATGTGTTCAGGTGTGTTCAGATATGTTCAGATGTGTTTAGGTGTGTTCAGGTGTGTTCAGATGTGTTCAGGTGTGTTCAGGTGTGTTCAGATGTGTTCAGGTGTGTTCAGGTGTGTTCAGGTGTGTTCAGGTGTGTTCAGATGTGTTCAGGTGTGTTCAGGTGTGTTCAGATGTGTTCAGGTGTGTTTCAGATGTGTTCAGGTGTGTTCAGGTGTGTTCAGGTGTGTTCAGGTGTGTTCAGGTGCAGGTCTCAGTGATGAGTGAAGCTTCTAGAAGAGCAGAGTCTCTGGAGAGAGTCTGAGGAGCTGAGTCCTGCAGATGAGAAATCCTCCTCTGATCTGAGCTGAGACAGAAACACAGATGGTGTTTAATCTACTGACTCACCCTGAACTTACACGTCATGAAGACTGGTGTTTGTGGTGCCTCAACTCTGTTTATGTTTCCTGATTTTGTTGATGAACAGTAACCACTGTGTCGAGCAAAGAAAAAAAAACACTACAAAACAAATATTGTGTTCTGTCTCCTACTTCTCTGTATAAGACAGTTTCCTGCAGAGTCTGCACCTCCTGTTTTCTGTTGAATATTAGAACATCACCAGTGTGAACACAATATATCTATACAGAATTTGTATTTAATTGAAGTGGAATAAGAGAACTGCACATATTAGTGTTTAGACCAGGCTGGTCACATGGTTTCACAGAATCAGGCACTGGGCGTGTTTAAAATGTGGTTTTATGAGATAAGAATTGAACCACAGACCTCCTGCAGCCACGTGACCATTTTGACAGTGATGTGTGACCAGTAATGAAAGACAAATATACTTATTTACTTATATACTGACTTTACATCTTTTTAAGGACAATGATAAAATATAAATAACGATATATGTCAAAACAGATTTAACATTAGTGACCCTCACCCAGAATTTACACCAGCAGCATCAGCAGCAGGTAACGTCGGCACATCTGCATATGTGGACACTTTTAAAAGCTTCACTTTAGACCTACTCTACTCTCAATTTTACTACTCTAACCCCTGACCCTGACCCTGACCCTGCCCATAATCTCATATATTACATTTTATTTTAATGTGTAGGGGGCGCTAATGTGTCCAACTCTAATGTTTTCCACTGAGTAGATTTGGGGCAGGAGTTTAACTAAATTAAATTACATTTTTGTCAAGTCACTGCACAGAGACCGTAAATCTGTGTCAAAAATGAAATCATAACTTTTGATGCTCCACTCCAGATTTGAGTGTGTTTGAGTAAACGCCGTCGGAGGAGTTTGTTAAACTATGACATTTACAAAAAAGTGAACGAACAGAATTGGCAAAATAATATGTTTTACTTATCTTGTCATGATCTATTAATAATTGTGTCAAAATTAATTAATTAATTTATTTTTTGGCCTACACACTAACACTGTTTCTTTTGTGGGGGGGCTGACGAGCCATTGTATTTATGTTTGGAAAGTGGAAATAGTCAGAATGTGGAGAAGTGTGAGTTTTCGTCTTTTCACGGGTGAAAAATGTGTTGGTCACATCATCTCTTTACTGTTTAAACTCCAGCCTCAGATTTAAAGCAAATCAATAAAACAAAAGTGAAACAAAAGTCTGTTGAGTCTCAGAGGAGTGAAAACTCCATCAGGAACCTGAACCATTCTGATAATCTGACTCAGACACAGATCACACTCAACAGTTCAACAGACCGAGCCACAAACACAAACTGTAAACTGTGTGTGTTAGTTTGAGAGGAGTTTCAGTGTAGTGAGCGCCCCCTTCAGGCAGATATAAGACACTGTCACCAGAGTCTGAACAGAACTGAAGAAACAGTTTGGATGAGCTGAGAAACTTATTCAATCAAAAACTTTTGTCCAGTTGACAGAATTTAATTTCTCTTTTGCTATGGATCGTACGAGGACGACTGAAGGATCACACCAACAAAAGGTAAGAAACAAAAGGTAAGAAACAAAAGGTAAGAAACAAAAGGTAACAAATGAGCATCACATCATTTTACTTAAAGGTTGTATGGAGGATTTTTTTTTTGTTTTCAAGTTGTCAATGATAGCATTATAGAGGTGCAGTAGCCTTGTAATTATGATGACCAAAAAAAAGAGAATAAAAATTCATCAACTCTGGACGTGGTGGGGCTAAACATTTGCCAATAGATAAACGACACTGCCTCGTTATCTGTGAGCTGACAGGCTGTCAATCAAACTCCCTACGTTTCTAGTGTAACTGACTTGCCTGCGCCGCCGGTACGTGGTTTACGTACGACTGTCACACAGTCCACAGACGCAAGACGCACAGACGCTGTTTACTCCACCAACAACACACAGTTCAGTTCTTAGAGGCTTTTTTGACCTATATCTTCCTCGCAGTTCGCGACAAGAATCCAGGAGCAGTTCACCGCAAAAGAAAGTCCGTTTTTGAGGTCGCTGAAAGAAGAAGACAAGGGGAAAAGCAGCGAAGCCAAACTAAGGTGATTCTTGAAGATTCATTCCAGCGATGGCGCAACTGAAGCAGACGCAGGGTCTAAAGACTGACGCACTGGTCCACAAATTACTCCTGGACAGGAAACTTCTGCTTATTATGAAAACGTATTTTATTTCCAAGAGCTAGACAAACGTTTTTCAGGACACGAAAGCGATATCCTATGTCTGAAAACGTAATTTTCAAGGCAAAGAAAGAGTCCGCTTGCTGCTGCGTGTTGTAGTTAGTTCATTCGCACGGAATCTCCGCGCAACCTTCTCTGTACCCCTTTCCTGCTCTTGTCCCCGCTGCCCGTTCCGCTCTTCTCCCTGCTCCTCACTTCTCTGGGCACGGAATCTCCGCGCACCGCTCCCCTCTCTTCTCTCCTCTCCCTGCTCCTCTCTCCTCTCCTCTCCCTGCTCCGCTCCTCTCCCTGCTCCTCACTTCTCGTCCGCGAACGAAATGTCCGCACACCCGCTCCCCCCGCTCCTCACTTCTCCGCCTTGCCTAACCAACACTGTAGTTAGTTGTTTACAAACCTGTTTCTGGCGTAACGAGGAGGCGGGAGGAGGCGTTTCTACGTAGGGAGCTGTAGGGGGGGGGGGGGGGGGGTTCACGCATGCGCAACATTTGAAAAAGGACAAACAGTCGCTGGATTTCTCGTTCCTTGGAAAATCCTCTATACAACCTTTAAACTGTACGACAAGTCTGTTTTTTTAACAGTTGTTCCTGTAGATTATATTTCATTATCATATTTGATTTTCCATGTTCAGGTGATCATCATAAATGAAGAACAATGCCCCTCATCAGTCCTGAAGTGTAACGTCGTAATAATCACGAGGACAAAGCAGAGGGGGAATGGGGGGGGGGTGAAAACTATGGCTGTAATGTTGATGCACAAACACAAATGATAAATCAAAACAAACTGACGCATCGTCCATGAACCATGATTAACACCGATTAATCACACGCTCTGTTTTGACCAATCGCACGTGTGCATTTGTCCGGGACACTGTGGACGAGCTGTGCTGATACACACAGCCCCATTCACACATAAATCCATCAGTGGTCACGTGCACCAGCACAGATCAGTCTGTGTCTGTGCACGAGCCTGAACAGACACTCTGGCTCTGTGCTTCTTCAGGAAAATACACGTCACATGTGAGTTCATCCCTGATTGGTTGATGATTTATAGAATAATTAAAGAAGATCTTTTTTTAAAACATGTCATTAGAAAGTTTACAGTTCAACTTTAAAATCAGCGTTCAATGTGATTCATCATGATTAATAGATTCATTTTTTAATCGTTTGACAGCACCAGTGAAATCTGACATAGTGCGGCCGGTTATTGAAATAATCGTGCACTTTGTCGTACAAGCACCAAATATGACATGGTTGTAGCTTAGAACCCTCTCTTTCAGAAAAGCACATTAGCCACTTAAAAAACAAAATGGCCACTGATTTTCAAGATTGCTGCCATTTCTATATAAAAAGTAAACTTCTCAGCATTGATTCTGTTTTGATCATCCTTGTGTTTTGAATATGGGCGATAAATTAACAAAACATAAATAAAATACAAGTAAACATAATTGGAAAATAACTGACATTTTTTCGTCTGCAACCTTTCAATAAACTGCTGGAATGTATTTATTTTCTCTTTGTTGATAAAGAGAAATCTCTACTCATCCGGGGAACTAAAGCCCTGTTACTGTTGGCTCGACTCTCCCGCGCTGGCACATCCTAACTAACCACATCTAACCATACTACAACTCATGTTAGTCATACTACATTTGTTGAAATACTAACAGGGCTGCAGCATGTGGGACACTCCACTTTGTTACAACTACAGAAGCTTCTATGGTCAGTAACACGACAGAGTCGACACTGAACCCCACTCTGTGATGTCACCACTGTGTCCTGGTTGTGCATTGACATCACTCTAATAAATATGTTGTAGAAAGTAAAGAGAATTGTTCTGTGTAACTGCATTAAAGAAAATATTATACATCAATTTCACACAAAGAAAATACCACATAACAGAAATTGCATTTAATATAATAATTTCCCTATTAAAATGATTCAATTATCAAATAATATATTTGTTTTCATGGTTATTTTTGATTTTATTATATTAACCACAATCCTTGTGAATTATATGTGCTTTATATGCACATCTGTAACCAAATTAAACGTCACATATGCAATTATAAATCAAAATACACGTGAATTTCATGTGGTGTCGACCATCTTGAAAATTGGCGGCCATATTGAATTTTCCATGTGGCTAACGTGCTTTTCTGAAAAAGGAAGTCATCAGCTACATCCCGGCCAAATTTGGTGCTTGTACGATTCTTCTAAAATACTGACTTAACAAATACAAGAGACTGATGAAAGAACACGGTTAGAACAGTTAAAGCTCATGAATGTTGATTTCACAGGATCTGTCGCCTTTAAAACAGGCTCCAGCTGGATTTCAGAAAGTACAAACCCAAAGAACTCACCGTGTTCAGGTCTGTGCGGGCGAGCGCAGGTCTCACATGTGAAACATCGAGTCCTCCTCTGATCTGAGACCAGCCACATCCTGTCACGTGAGTCTGACAGACTTTGCCCCAACTTCCTGTTTTGAATTAAAGTTAACGTCTGTGTGGAGCAGGAAGTCAAACCTCGAACACCAAAAGAACAAATGTGCCATTTACCAGCCTATTTCTTTGTGTAAAAAGTTTTCCCGGCTGAAAAGACAACTTTTATTGAACATCTTGCACTTTGATCACACCAAGAACTACAAAAATAAAATAAAATAAAATAGAATTAGTTCATATAGTGAGTAATCGTGACCCTTTTAAACCTCTTACATCAGGAGTGTCCAAACTCTTTTCATCAAGGGCCACATTTCTAAACACAGATGAAGCAGAGGGACGATCGAGGACCATAGACTGGAGCTCAGTGCAGTGAATAACTGAAATATGTGCAGGTTTAACACGTTAACATGAGTCTTTATTCACACTAAGATCCTTAAAACACAAACTAAATATTAAATATTCACTTTATCAAGGTCGATTTTCAAGAAACTTGTAGTAAAAAGTTCATTTTTCATTGATACAAGGTCATTTGGGCCAATTCACCTGGAAGCCTGAGGGCCAAGAAACATTTGTCTGAGGGCCGCATTTGGCCCACGGGCCATAGTTTGGACGTGCCTGTCTTACTGTTTTTATTTACCCTTCTTAATTGCCTTTGCCCTTAAATAATTTCTCCTTATTTATGACCAGTGTTGGGAATAACGGTGTTTCAGTAAAACATTTTCAGTAACGTAGTTCGTCTTAATTACTCTCCCCATCGTTACAACGCCGTCTTCGTTACCGGGAAAGAAAAGTGACACGTTACATTTGGGTTGAATGAGGCGTCGCGGCGTCGGGGCGGAGTCTCTGCTCACGCTGCCGTGTTGTTTCTTTCCCGCAGACTTCAGCTCAACGACACAAACTCAACGAGAAACAACGAGGAGCCAGGGACATTCACACTGTTTCTCCCTCACTGAAATAAAGGACCAGAAGGTGGATGTGAAGAGGAACTGTGCCCTGGAACCAAATTCTGTCACTGGAATCTAATGAAGCTCCTCACATCGTCACATTTAAGTCGTCTGTGGTGTTGAGGCCGAGCCCCGGCGCTCTGAGCCTGAGCTCAGCCCACATGGAGACGGAGCCACTGCATTAAAGACAAACTCCATTTTTCAATTCAGCAACAAGTGACTGAACAGAACTCAACTCGACAGGATCATTGTGAGGTGTGTAGTTGAAAACCTGCTGCCTCTGACCACTGTGGAGTCTGAGTCATTTAGAGCTCTTGTTGCAAATATTCCAACAGGAGGAAGAGGAGAAGCTGAAATCTCCAGTTTTGATTCTTCATTCAGTTACATAACATGAAAAATAACCTCTACCTTTGAGTGATTAATACTTGTTATTAGAGATGTCACGATCATGGGTCCAGTCAAGTGGAAACGGAGGAAACAGGGGCAGATTTTTGACTTTCAAATGTCTCTTCTTCAGAAACTAGAGGAACTATTGAAATAAGTAAAGTATCAGAATGTAGGAAAGAGTTACACTCCAACAGGGTCAAGTTAAACCTGTGAGATTCTTTCAAGTTCAAGACAAAAAATGTAAAAACTCATGTCGGTAACGGAGGGAATGAAATATGCAGCACTTTTTGGTCAATAAATCCAAACAGTGATAACTCTTGGTTCTCACTTCCATATCCTTAACAAACTGGTTTGAATATTTGCTTCATATAGTTTTCTACCATATGGTACAAGATTAGGTTGAAAAACCTCTGACTTTTTGACTCATGAGATTTTTTATTAAGAAAGTTCATGGTAACGGAGGGAAAAGTAACGGAGGGAAAATTGTACAAACAAGTAGAAGGTGCAGGATTTTACATCATTTGTGGCTTTTTTCTTCTGAAAACTTTAATATTACTTCAAAATGAAAGAAACTATTTCTATAAAATATGTCAGTCCTTCCAAGAACATTTTTATCATTTTAAATACTTTTTTTTTTTTAAATCCTGTCCCTTCATCAACAGTTCAAAGATGGAATAACACAAGATATGATGAAATACAAACATTTATTTACATGATTTTTGGGTCTTTGAAATTTGGGAAATAATTTTTGTTCCATGTTTCATTCATGGTCTGTTTAAAACAGATGGAACTTTAGAACCAAAAATGGAACAGAAAAAAGGTCAACAGTTTGATAAACTAGAGTACATATGTATCTGTTCAATACACTTTTATATCACATGAATTAACCTGAAGTTTTGGACTTGTTGTTTACTTCTACTTGACCAGGACCATATGTTTTTTTGTCCCCAAGTCCGAGTCCTTTGATTTTGAGTATTTGTCGATACCGAGTCCTGATCCGATACTTGTGTAAAACATCATGAAATGAACTAAGAGCAAAGAATCAGATCCAGGATGTTTGAGGATCAGATTGTGTTGATTTCATGTGTCGTATTTGGGCTGAACTTGTAAAAAATCAAATGTCCAAAACTTTAATTTATTCACTTTTCTAAACATGAACCAAACTCTAAACATGAAGCATCAGTGTTGAAGATCTGGACTTTTCAGTCAGTCTTGGAATGTGTCACTTATTAAACTTAGGTCGTTTTCAACCGCTAGTTCGAATTTGGTTCGCACAGGCAAAAATGAACAAAACACTCCAGAACCGGCAAACGACCAAAACTGGTTCGACACGTGTCTCTGTTTCCCCGGTAAAACAGATACCAGACCAGATGTTCCTGTTAAAACCAGACCAAATTATCACCAGAACCATAAAACAGAACATGTAGAACTTTGTACAAACCAGACAGAAAGAGTTCAAACAGACAGCCAACAGCTCCTCAGACCTGGGGTCTGGTCCTTGGTCCTTGGTCTGTTACAAGAGATGGTCCAGGCCTGTCCTCACTGGTTCCAGGTGGTGACAAGACCAGTGCCAATGACCAGAGACCAGACCGTGCGGGAGTGAGACCACAGACACTGAAGAACCAGGCTGGTTCCGAGGTGGTGCACATCAGACAGAAGCGTGAGTCCAGAATGTTGTTCTGAGCGTCCGTCTTCTGCGCAGGTTCTTCCCGGGAAAGCCAGAGGTCAGGCCCCGCTCCAGCCCTCTGACCCGGAGAACCAGACCAGACCACCAGACAGGGACAGGACCAGACCAGAACCAGACCAGACCAGACCAGAGACCAGACCAGACCAGAAGATAGAACCAGACCAGACCAGACCAGACCAGAACCAGACCAGACCAGAACCAGACCAGACCAGGGACCAGACCAGACCAGATTGGGACTGAGACCTGGACCAGAATAAAGGAGAGGGGGACAGAGTCTGGTGCACTTCCTGCTCTGTGGAGTTTATTCTGGCCTCTGGCTCGTGTTGCTCTTGTATAACATCGTCTCGTTTCCCACGGCAACAGTGAGTGTTCCTCCATGTTAAAAGTTCACGTCTGTTTCTGTTTTATTCGTCACTGTCAGAACACGGCCCCTGATTGGTTGGTGTGACGGGAATATTTGCAGAAAGTTCAACATTTTCAACTTTCCTTCAAATTTCAGGAGCCCCTCCCTTTTGGGAATTTGCGCATCAATGCCAGTTTTGTAAATCATGTCGCTCAAAATGCTCAAAACGAGTAAATCGCGACGCTCAACTCACGTCATTCACGCCACAGAACTTTATTCACACATCAACACGTCTTTACAAAGAGTTAACATCTAAATCATTCGTCTTGTTCGTGTCAGACGGGTTCAGTCTGAACATAGTTTAAGAGCGACTGAGTTTGAGAGAAACACATGAACATGAAGCTGAGGCAGGAGTGGGTGTGGTCAACTTTTCTCTTATTATTTTCCCAAGAAACACAAAGTGAATTTAATCAAGTACAATGGAGAATCACAGGAGCAGCAGAAATCACCGTACAAAAGCACAAAGCTCCATCATTAACATGATCTGTTTAAAACTTTAACGTTAAAATCCAATAAAAAATAACCATAGATAAAATTCAGAAAACAAAAGATAAACACGAGAACCAAACACCTAAAAAAAAAAAAAAAAACGACACACAAAACCCAAGTTTAAATCCAGTTCCAAGACAAAGTGAGTTTAAAGTCGTACAGACTGATGCAGTGATCATGAGTCAAACAGCAGTTGGATTAAACATCACAATAATGATTTAATCCTTTTCTTAAACGGATCCAGCACCAGGTCATTTCAACACTGAAGTGGGCGTGACCAGATTCACCACAAATATTTATGGAATTATGTTCATTGTTCACACTAAAGCAGCAGAACGTCCACAGTGCACCAGCTCTAGTGGACTGGTTATTTTAGTTTGAAGTTTTTATTAAAAGCTGTAACTCTTTGTTGAGTTCTGGGTAATAATGGTGTTAAAACAGGTTTTAGGGCCTTTTTGGATTTATGCCTCTGGTCCTTGGAAACCCTTGAAACACCACTGAGCCTGTTTCTCACTTCACTGGACAATTTAGTGATCACAAACACAGACTCTACTCTTCATCTGAACGGTCTCCGGTCGTGAGGCTCCTGTGGACCTGCGAGTCGCTGCTGAAGTGATTCTCTCTGAGCTCGTCCAGGACTCGGCTGAACTTCTCTCTGGCCTCAGAAAGCTCCGTGTCTCCAGGGAAACCCGTGAGGACGGGCGCTCTGGTTTCTGAGCTCAGATGTTCTGACTGTGCCCCGTCCAGTTCTGTTTGTAACCGAACCAAAGCCCCGATGACGGTGTCCAGTTCGGTCCGGAGAGAATCCACCATTTGATGAATTTCTGCTGTTGTTGCTCTGAAGCTCCGATGGATGTCGTCACATTCAGGTGGATAACGTGGAGAGTAAAAGTAGTATCCTGCAGCAGCAGCAGCGCTCAGGCCCAGACTGAGGCCTTTGGTGGACGGAGCCGCTATGATCCCACACACAGCTGCAGCTCCACACACGACTGTGCCTAAAGTTTGGTGTGTGCGGTTCTGACGCAGACGCTGGTCTCGGTCCGAGTCCAGTCTTCCCACTCGGCTGATGAGGTTCTCCAGACGGCTCCTCTGACGGTTGAACTCTTCGATGAAATCAGAGGAGGTGTGAGCCAGGGCTCTGTGGGCTGCACTCGGCTCCATGTTTAGATCTGAACAGGAAAAGGTCAAAGGGCGACTGAACACAGCGACCGACACACGAGCGACACACGACACACGACACACGACCTTTTGAAACAGTCACACCTCTGTCACAGTCACAGTCACATATTCCACATGTGTGAAATGTAAATGTGTGTCCTGAGTTACCTGCTGTTTCCTCCGCTGCAGTCGCTCTGAGCGCGCTCAGTCAAGAGCTGCTCCTAAAATAGAACCATGATGAAACGTCACTGTGCTCAGTCCAGTTTGGTCACATTAGTTTCTTAATGAAGTAATGACAAGAACATGTGGAAGAGACTGGAGAACATCTGTGCTGTTACAGTTTGGACATTTAACTGGGCCAGTAGGTGGCAGTGCAGCGCACACTGTGTGAGTGAGTTTGGCTTTGGCCTGGTCTGTATGTGCATGTGTTTAGGGCCTGGTGCACACTTCATTCATTCATTCACACTGTGAGAAGTGAAATGGTGGTTGATATTTTCCTTTTGTCATTTATTGTTGCCTTTTGACATAAATATCTAAACCAGAAATCTTCAACGTTTTTCACGTCAGGGACGAAGTGTAAATCTGATCTGTGTGACGCAAACTGAGAGAATCTGAGAGGAAATAAAACCTGTTTGAGAAACTCAGGAAAACTGTGTGACAGTGTTTGTGTGATCAGGTCTGTGTGTGTGTGATCAGGTCTGTGTTTGTGTGATCAGGTGTGTGTGTGTGATCAGGTGTGTGTGTTTGTGTGATCAGGTGTGTGTGTGATCAGGTGTGTGTGTGTGATCAGGTGTGTGTGTGTGTGATCAGGTGTGTGTGTTGTGTGATCAGGTGTGTGTGTGTGATCAGGTGTGTGTTTGTGTGATCAGGTGTGTGTGTGTGTGATCAGGTGTGTGTGTTTGTGTGATCAGGTGTGTGTGTGATCAGGTGTGTGTGTGTGTGATCAGGTGTGTGTGTGTGTGTGTGTATCAGGTGTGTGTTTGTGTGTAGTAGTATAGTAGTAGTAGTAGTAGTAGTAGTAGTAGTAGTATTTTAGTAGTAGTAGTAGTAGTAGTAGTAGTAGTAGTAGTTTGTAGTAGTAGTAGTAGTAGTAGTAGTAGTAGTAGTAGTAGTTAGTAGTAGTAGTAGTAGTAGTAGTAGTAGTAGTAGTAGTAGTAGTAGTAGTAGTAGTAGTAGTAGTAGTAGTAGTAGTAGTAGTAGTAGTAGTAGTAGTAGTAGTAGTAGTAGTAGTAGTAGTAGTAGTAGTAGTAGTAGTAGTAGTAGTAGTAGTAGTAGTAGTAGTAGTAGTAGTAGTAGTAGTAGTAGTAGTAGTAGTAGTAGTAGTAGTAGTAGTAGTAGTAGTAGTAGTAGTAGTAGTAGTAGTAGTAGTAGTAGTAGTAGTAGTAGTAGTAGTAGTAGTAGTAGTAGTAGTAGTAGTAGTAGTAGTACATGTCAAAAACCTTTAAATTAAACAAATATATGTAATAATGAAATTAAATTTACATTTTACATTTGTAATTTGATTTATTTGTATTTTATTTCATTTACTTCAATTATAATTTATTAATTAATTTTACAGATGAATTTAAATAGTTACAATTTTAAACTGAAATATTATTTATTTTTAATACAATTTTAAACGAGTTATATGAAATAAATTTAATATTTTATTATTTTCAGTCACATTTTAATGAATTAATAAATAGTTTTTAATTGCTTAATAATATATTTTTTAAATTCGTGCTACTTAAACTTAGTACATTTTACACCATAAATCAGATTATATTTAAACAATCAAATGATTCAATTATTCAATTTAACTTTTAACATTTTAAGAACTTCAATTGAATTTATTGATTAATTTACTTTTTAACTTCAAATTGTGACATTTGATCAAATAAATCATCCAACTGTATTTAAATCTAACTAAGTCTTCTCATTTGAAATGAAACAGAAGATTCATTTTATGTAGAAATTAAAGACAGATTATTTGGACTTGGGTTTTCCTGTTTGAACTAAACTTCTAAACTCATTTGACAGATAAATCTCTTCACACGTGTCTCTGTTTTCTTCAGATTCTGTTTTGGTTTGTGTCTGTTCACCTGGACCGAGTGAAACGAGCAGAGACAAACCGACTCACCTGGATTTCTGCTGCCCTCTGCTGGACACACCACCAATAAACTCATCAACCAATCAAAAGAGGAAGGAGGAGAACGAGCTCAGGAGCTGAAGACCAGGAGCAGAGGGACTGGGCTTTTTCACACCATCAACAACTTTTATCAACATTTTCAAAGTGCAAATGTTACGGTTTAGTTTGTTTGTGTTTGTGTTTGTGTTTGTGTGGTTCTGATTTCTCTGATGTTCAAATGGACCAGACTCTGTTGTGCTGTAAAAGAATCTCAAATGTTTGACTCTCCTCAAATAAACATCAGTGAAATGAAACGTGTGGTTTTGTTCAGACAAATGTTCAGCTGTGAATTTGTGTCGTCGAAATGAATCAAGAATCAAACTTTTTCTGGATCTTTGGACAAAATCAAACAAAACCCAGATCCAGACTCTGTGCTGCCCTCGTGTGGTCACATCTGGAACTGCTCCTCTTGTTTCTCCTTTGGGTTTTTGCTCGTGTTTCCGGGGGATTTTACATTAAACCTTTGGTAGATTTGGCTTCAGTTTGACGTTTCAGAACATCATTTAAACTTTC
>NW_026571264.1:0-25000 GCF_026225935.1 Boleophthalmus pectinirostris
TGACTTTATATTTCCTAAACATGGATATATAGTTCTGTGTTTCTAAACCAATTGTTTTGAACGCCCACTACCCTACAAGGGGAAATTTCACAAAATAACTTCTAGGCAACATTAATGTGTAGCCTACTTACTTCTTGTCTGCTGTACTCTTTCGGTCTAAAACACAGAAAATACACCGATGCATTATTCTGCAGGAAAACTAAACCTGTAAAGTAAAATAATGCATACTTTATTTAGATCAGTTTGCCTCAGGTTTGCGTCATTGTATCGCCCCGCCTTTGGGACCCTACGCGCTTACGTCAGTGTCTCACCAGCCAATCAGAGGCGCGGTGTTGTTTCGGTCCAAATTTCAAACGTCGAGACTCCACAGACGTGAACGTTAGCGTTACGGGCAGAAACATCGCGGCCATTCTTGGATCATTTAGGAAATTTAAACCCCGTTTTTAATCGGTGAAGAAGAGACATTGGTAGTCATTTGTGCTGCCCGTGGACACAAAATGAGAGTGAGGTTAGTAAAAATCTGTGTATTTATGCCAAATGCGTGCTATTAGTTGTTAGCTTTATCTTAAGTTAGCTCATTTAGTTTGCGGACGCCAATGATCAGAGAAGTTTTATGAATGATGATTAAGTCAGTTTACAGAATATATCGTGAAGTCTCCCTTTGTTATTTTGTTTATGTAATTAGCATAATTTATCATTTACTTCTGTTCAAATTCAATCGCCAAAGCATCGTCTAATGGAAATGTTAGTCACGTTGGACTGTTAACATGAGTAAGAACTGTCCATTGTAGATTTTGTAGTTTCATCAGGATAATATCGGTAATACTGATATGCTTAAGAAAGATCGTAAAGTAGGAAATCGTTGGACATGAAATGGGAACACTGTATTCACTTATGGTCTTATTTATTTTCAGTGAGGTCCACGCCGCAGAGTCCGTTGCTTACTTCAACAGGGCTCTGGTAAAATTGCAGGATATTTGGGAGGAAATCGGAATCCATGAGGAGCAGCGACTTCAAAGAACAAATGAAGTCCACAATTACATTAAAGTGGGATACGTTTTCTTCTACGGTTTGGTTTTGTGAGTACTGAAGTGTATATTAATGTCTATCCCTTACAGGGTTTACTAGATATGATGATCACAGAAGAGGAAGATCTCAGGAAGAGACTTGTTAAAACCATTGAGGACTGTCGCAAAGAAATGAATATATTGTGCAGTGAACTTCAGTTGCCCCCATTTGAGGTACTGATCATCTTGCATGTATAAAATTCATAGGGCAGTAGCACAGATTACTGTACCCATTGTGTTTTTTGTTTTTTTTTTTGTTTGTTTTATAAAAGGAGGAAAGCGGCTGCACCATTTTACAGAGGGAGAAAAATAGTCGCTTACAACTAGAGGGCCTCAGAAACCACAAAAAGCAACGGATGGATGAATTTAAAAACTTTATTGCCAAAGATTGTGAGCTTTGTGACATTATGAGCACCACACCTTTTTCCATTGACAAGGACTCTGTCCCTTCACTGAAGCAGCTGGAGACTTATCGTGCCTACTTGGACGATCTGACCAAGGAAAAGGTTTCACTTTTTTTTTCTTTTACATTATCATAGTTTTGGACTTTGTTTTTGTTTTATAACATTTACATGTGAATTTTTTAGGAGAAACGTCATGAAGAGTTTATCAGTTTGAAGGAGGAGATTGCTCAGTGCATGGAAGACCTGGAACGCCAACCTGAGACAAGTTTTGAGATGGATGTAATGTGTGAGGATGAAGAGTCATTTTTTCTGTCCACTGAAAATATTTCTGCGCTTAAAATTCTTCTTAGTCAGGTATCACTTTTTTCTCAATTTGCAGTTCACATTTTACATATATAGAACTTTAAATTAATGAAAAAATATATTGTACTCTTTCAGCTCAAAGAGAGTAAGGCTGAAATTGAGATGCGCTGCATTTCTTACCGCACAAAAATACAAGAACTCTGGGAACGACTTAAAGTCCCCCAAGAGGAGCGAGACCCTCTGTCTGAACACATGCTTAAGACAAAAAAGAAAAACGTAGAGGCAGTAAGGACCAAATTTTTAAAATATATTTTCATTAGTTTTTGCTGTACTAAATGTATACTTTTTCTTTTTACTTTCAGCTGCGGATAGAGCTCCAGCGACTAGAGGTGTTGAAAATTCAAAGCATAAAAAGTGTGATTGAAGCGATCAGGGCAGAGATTGCACTTTTGTGGGAAAAATGCTTCTATAGTCAAGAGCAGTGTCAAGCCTTTTCAGCATATCAAGATGGTATTTCCCTTTTTTCTTTGTAAATTGTATTCTTAATTCTTGTGCTAAAATACCTTTTTTTTTTTTTTTTGAAAGATGATTTTACTGAGGAGCTACTTGACTTGCATGAGGCTGAGATCAGCAAATTAAAAAAGTGTTATGAGGACCATAAAGAACTGTTTGATGGAGTCACTAAGTGGCAGTCCAACTGGACATTATATTTGGAACTTGATGTAAGTATTTAAACTTGCATTTGATCTTGTATTGAGTCCTGCAAACTGATTGTCTTTTCTATACAGAAAAAAGCCAATGATCCTGCCAGATTCAACAACAGGGGTGGAAATCTTCTTAAAGAAGAGAAGCAGAGAACAGACTTGCAGAAAAGTATACCTAAGGTGTGTTTTTTTTGTTTTGTTTTTTAAGTTGGGAGTAAATGTCTAAGATTTTGTATTTCCCTCTTTCAGTTGGAGAAAGTCCTGAAAACCCAAATAGATAGTTGGGAGCAGGAGAATGGTAGGGAGTTCCTTGTGAATGGGCAGAAGTTTCTTGACTATGTTCAGCAGCAGTGGGAGAACCACCATAATGAGAAGGAGAGGGAGAAACTGGAAAGGGTATGTGCCCCCCCGCCCCCCATCAATGCTTTAATGTGTACAAGTTTAGCAAAGTAATTTTGTGTACTATAATACAGCAACTCAAGAAAACCAAACAGATTCAAGAGGACATGATGTTTGGAACTTCTATCAGGACACCATCTAAAAGGCGCATTGCTGGAACACCCACACCTGGCAAAATGAGAAAAGTAAGACCTTGAACAGTAAGTTCTCATTTCAGCTGCAAGTGATTTGTTTGACTAAATGCATCTTTGTTAGATGAACAGTGCCTCCACATTATCCACTCCAACCAGCTTCCTTGGTGGAACCCTGTGCCAGTCATCTATCCAGAAACCACCCTTATCAGCTAGCAAGGTGTGCACATAACCCCTGGCAAATGTCTATAAAGACTTCACCTTTATATGTCCTACTCCTCGATGCATCACCATTCACTGTCACATTGTAAATACTGTTTGTTACAGAGCCTTGGTTTGCGAACGCCTGGACAAATGAAGACTCCACGCATATTAGAGCGAAATAAGGAGAACATCTCCCATCTGCAGAGAAACACTCCGAGTGCCACACTAAGGTCTCAGGATACTAAAGATCACACCTTCACCTTAAACCCTATTGCGGGCTCCTATGTGGAATTTGCGGTAAATGTGGCTCTCAATATATTCAGTCACGTCTCATTCAAAGTGTCTTGGTGAATCCTAAATTTTTGCGGTGATTAAAATATCTAATCTTCATTGGTGGCTGCAGCAAAATGAGGTTGACCTTTCTTAAACATGAATGAGACTCTCTGGCATTTCTTCTTCTTTAATGTAAATTGCATCTTTACATATTGTATTACATCCTAATTTCCAGGCCACCTACACATCAAATAACCCTATTTATTCATTATACATGGATGTATGTTGAGTCATCACTAACTTTAGTTTGTTCTTTACAGAGAGACCTCACGAAGGCTTCTAAATCGAATGTGAACCCACAAGTACTAAACTCCACGGTGAGTCACCAGTGATGTGGGACTGCGCAGCATCAGAGGCTCTGATTCATATGTATTTTATAATTGTGCACAGCAGGGAACTTTAATGTAAACCTCCTCAAAAAAATGTAAATATTTCAATTGTGATTACTGAGACTCGAATTGTGTCTTTATAGATTTTATTTGAAGGATGTCTGTTTCTTGGGTAGTTTGTGCTCTTGGTGTGATGTATGCAATGTTTCCTTTTCACTTTTTTTTTTTTTAAATCCCCTTAGTCCATAATCTACATATCTAGCTCTACTTTTGTACTAGAGCTTTAAGTCAGTGCACTATATTTCTCCAGCTGGCACAGCCGCTACATTTGCTCTTGAATTTAAATATTTTTGAGTGCATTTTTATCCAGCTTGTAAATAAACTTTTTATAAAGACTTATCTTATAGAAGGCCCAGCCCTTATTTTTTTGTCCATCTGATAAAGGAGAACTATCAAGCTCATAGACATGTAAAAGGGAAAGCTGTCTTATTTTCAGTAAAATTCTTGTAAGAATCACAATAGTTTATACTCCAAACCCACAAATAAAAGATTCACACAAAACTTATAGGAAATTTGCCTGGACTTTTTATTTTAACCTACCCAAAAATCCACAATAAATTTTTTGGTAAGATATACTTCAGCTTTGACATTGGAATTGCCAAAACCCAAGAAATAAATGTACTGTCTATTGGATGATTCATATATACAGCAGCTAAACCTATCCTTACCAAAAATGATCTAGGTGGAATCTGAACCATGATTTTCCTCTGCATAGCTTCTTATCACTAAAAACTGGATCCAAAACTACAGAGCCTCAGATTCACAGAGATTCCAACAATTTCTCTAACAACAACAAGAATTTCATTTGAATTTGAGCTAATTTCAATCAAACATTTTAGGAAAAAGAGGCCTGCCAGATAAGGGGCACCATAGTCAATTTAATTTAGCCCATATGTGTCATGAGATCTTCCAGAGCCTTCTCGCGGTGGTTTTCATGAACCAGCAGTACTTCTTTGATAGCTCTCTGTTGAAATCCCATTTCTTTAAACTGTGTCAGCAGCTGCAGGAATTCAGCAGCCTGAAATGGGTAAGCAGTGTAAGAAATCTGATATAGATACAAAACACATTTGTTTTCTTTAAAGTCCTCTTTACAGTCTATGGTCCTACCTTATTTTCACAGTTCTGAAACATCTCCAAGGCTTCCTCCACTTGTCCCTCATCATAACCAAGCTGACACAGCCGCTCACTGGTACCCAAATACTTCAGAATCTGTTGAATATACAATGGTGTATTTGTTTTTTAAGCATTTTCCTCCATTGTTTTGTACCTTTTCTGGGCTTCTGTAGCCTGTCCTGTGCAGGGCCATGACAGCTCTCCGTAAAGTGTAACCTCTCTGAGTGATGATTTGGAGCAGCTCTTGTTCCTCCTGGCTGAGAGCTGACAGGAGTTCTGCTGCAGTATCCAGAAAGGCCCCACTGTGGAGATCAGGGTTCAGATCCTGCTGACAGAAAATAAGCACATTAAAAACAAGCACAGAGCATTTTCAAAGTATGGTGTCCAACCTTTTGTCTGTGGTGTTTGACCATAGGCCCTGCAGAGGAAGGGCGTTGTTGCTGATGTCTTCTCTCACCAACTGGGGCTGGATTTTGGGGGTACTTCCCACTCCCCAGAGACTTGCGGCGCTTCTTGGAGTTCTTTTGAGACAGTGGACTGGCCTGCTGTGGCCTACGCTCTGCTGAAGATGGTCTGCACTTGTGAAAGGAGGGCAGGCAGTTTCTTTGGACCTTGAGCCCCAGTGGAGAACAGGGTCTGGTAGACCCCCCACACAGCTCTTTGACTTGAGGGGTTGCACTTTGGGGCCGCTCCATCATTTGACCTGGGGACTCTTCATAGTGAACCTCACTGTTGTAGTAGCTGTCCTCATCAGAGTCACACAGGAGGAAGCTGATGTTGCGGCGCCGCTGCCAGGAGTCTGCAGAGTTCAAGCTGCAGCTTCGGGGCCGTGGGCTGAGGGCCCACAGGCTCAGTCTGTGGCTGTTCAGATAGCCATTGAACAGCAGCCAGTACGGAGGGCAGGATGGGGGCACTCTGGGCAGCTCAAGCCCACTCAATGTCCACTTCTCTAGACTGAATTCATACTGTGGCCGAGAGAGAAACAGCAACCAAAATTCCAGACCAAAATGTATGGTTATACATACACATTCACTAGTTTTAACTAACTGTGAATCAAGTGCAAAGCAATCATGTAAGTGTTAAAAAAGATGGTTTATGGTTACAGTTACTCTATCCCCATTTAAACAATTTTCTACTTTTTTCATAATCTCAGATATTCTATACATTTACATAAAAAATATTTTATACTTTATATATATTTTACCCTGACCTGAGTTTCTTGTAGTATTTGAACACAGTCAGGGATGGAGATTTCTGGAGATGTGACTTGTGGTTCTCCCTCCTGCAGTGGGCCCAGTACCGTCTGAAATGGAATGTCGTCCAGCGTATTCATTATAACATGAGGCAAAGGTCTGCTGGTGGGATCCAAATCTCCTTTGAAATATTAGGTGTTCCTGTCTGTGGTCTATGCTGCTAGTTGTGCAGCTGATTAACCTGTTAAATCTCCTCATCACTAAGCCTTTGACATCATTGTTTACCAATAATATCTCAGACACCTCTAAGCCTAAGTACTGAGGTACACATAAGATTTATTCATGAGGGAGGAGTAATTCTTTAATCATGTAATATTGTCATTTGAATGTGTCTCCAACACAAATATAATTTGTTAGTGCTGATAATTCAGGTTTTTAAAAAAGGTTTTTAGTTTGCACTGTTCTAAGAGGATGTAGCACCAGTAGTAGTGTGTGTGCTTTATATAGTGCCCTTAATAAATCTCCACAGACAGATTTTTTGTTTAATTTCAAGGAAAAATAACCAGAGTAATAAACAGTTGTGTGACAATACATATATAACCCTGATGATACTTTTAACAAAAGAAACTTAGAGAACAGATCAGGTTTAATATTATTTTGTATCACAAACAGCATCAGAGTACAATGTTATCCTTTATTCAGAGAATTAGGTAGACGCTTGTTTACAGATGTGGGTACTGGGGTACCATTTATGATCACTAAGTGTGTGGCAATGTCAGCTGAGTTTCCATTGCTGGTGACCTTTGAGTTGTGGGAAATTGTTAATAAAATGCAAGACTGATGCAAACGTAGACCAGAACATGATGTAGATTTCAGTCATGGATGAGAACGACTCAGTGAAAACACTAAACTTGTACAGTACATAACCTTGGATTGTGAAAAAAAATGCCTGAGCCAAGGCTGATGGGCTGGATGGCAGGAATACATTCTCTGGGTGAGAAGAGGAAGCATTGGTGTTAAATAACCATGTTAACGGGTTAAACATCTCTTTAATGTTCAGTCTTACATGTGAGAAACCAACTTTCCTAAGAAAAGGACTGCTTAAATATGCTGCTTAAGCAGTGAAACTCAACATTTACAACCTGTTCTAACACCACTACTATGATGGTGCTTAAGAAACATCAACATTGTGATGTTTGTGGAATATTATGCCCTTTTGTTATAAGGCATTAGTTGAAAAAGTAACATTTAACCTACCGTTTACATCTTCCAGTTCAAGTGTACAGCATGATCCCATAATGTCCATTGTTTCCCCCACTGTCAGAGCCGATCACCACAAAAAGATCAAACAAAAACTAGCTACAAAACTTTATGAATAAAATTGCATTATCTTTATATAGATAAAATGTTAACAACCCCCAGAGATTGAAATACTTTACAAAGGTCCTTCTGAGAGCACAGATCTAGTGAATTAATATGTGATGCACAGGACCAAAGATGTTACACACTTTAATTTGATCAGTAAAAATCACCAGAAGCCTTCATTAACTTAACTACACCTTCCTCAGCTTATTAATACAAGGCTTTAATAAAATCCGGGGCTTTGACAAAAGTCCATAGAAACCTGTACATTTCTGAGGGCACTGACAGGAGTTTGTGAAATGACTGGCGTGTGGTTTAGTTGTTAGCTACGTCTGCTTGCCGAGGCCAATTGTCCTCCTCAATGCCAGAGTCATATTCCTCCTCTGTGGGCTCTTTGGCTGGAGCCCTGAAACAAGTGAATAATACCAAGTTACATACATTACAATGTTTCTGAACCCCACAGAGGTCATATCTAGGCAAGATATTTGATCAATTTAGCTCAATTTATAAGTGAGACAAAGTTCTAGGTGAAAAAATAAGATTTAACCAGCTTGTTACATTTTACATTATTTTAAAATTTTTTGAGCAAGGGCAGACACTGACCTGATATATCGAGGGTCAGATTTTCCATGAACAACTTCTTTGTTTAGTTCAACGGCAATAATGTCTGAGTGTGGTACCTCAAACATGGGCTCAAGTAGCAATTTCTCCTGTACATAATTAAAACAAAAAAAGAAAGTTGAAATGTCATTTTTTAAATCATAATAAAAACTATAAAAAATATATACCATTATGGATCTCAGACCACGAGCCCCAGTTTTCCTTTCAAGGGCCATCCTGGCAATGGCTCTCAAGGCATCTTGAGTAACATTCAGTTCACACTAAAAAACAAATGCAAAAATGTAAATTATACAAAATCTAACCTGATGAGAAGCCAACAAAAACACAACATACTTTATCCATACTGAATAAAGCTTGGTACTGTGGCACCACAGCATTGCGAGGTTCAGTGAGTATACGGACTAGTGTCTGCTCATCCAGGCTGTGCAGAGGCACCACCACAGGCAGGCGGCCTACAAACTCTGGGATCATCCCAAACTCAATAAGGTCCCGTGCCTCCACATGTTTCAGAAGCCTGTCTTTCTCCTCGATCTCTGCCACTGTGTCCGTCTCACCGCTCGTGTTCGCCAGGTCTGCAGCGGCTGCAGCGCGCCGACCTTTACCCAGATTTGATGGTGTTCCAAAGCCCAAATACTGTAGATCATACAATAAAGTGAAAAATGGAGTTCAAACTAAAATCCTCTTTACGTATAGTGCATCTTCAGATTACCTTTTCATTTTTTCTTCTGCTGATGATTCTGTCAAGTCCATTGAAGGCACCAGATGCAACAAAGAGAATATTAGTTGTGTCTACCTGCACAGTCTCTCCTCTCAGTTTTCTTGAGTTTTTCTCTGGAACATTAACAATGGTCCCTTCTAGCAATTTAAGCAAGCCCTGCGATAGAAAAAAATATACATTTACTAAACGAAAATTGCGCAAATAAGAGAAACTTAAAAACAAAGTAAAGAGAACAAGTCGTACCTGCTGGACTCCTTCTCCTCCAACATCTCTTAGCTGGTGTATTCCTGGTACACTGCCAATCTTATCTACCTCATCCAGAAACACAATGCCTGCAAGAACAAATGTTGAGAATATACGGTCAAATAGCAGAGTTCTATTTGAACACATTGTTACTATGACAACAAAATGTTACACAGTGAGTGCAATGTGAAAGTTACACAGTAAAACAATATGGTTTAACATATAGTGGAGCTAAGCTTCTGAATTAGCAAACTCCTGTATCACTTCAAAGAGGTTCAATTTGGTCTTCGAATATTATCTCCAAATAAAGGTTCTTTTGTGTTTACATCTGATGGCGCCAACATTCCTTGGGGCTGTGATGCTAACTGAAGGTACTCCTCAACATGAAGCTTTTTTTTTAAATTACAGACTTTAATCTGATACCTTGACATGTTACGGATGCCTTCTACATCCTTCTTCAAACAAGACATATCACTGCAACATCACCACCCTTATGAAGCAGTATGTAGAAGGCATCCATGCTCACCTTGTTGAGCTTTTTCCACTGAATAGTTAGCATCTTGTAGCAGCTTGGCAATAACTGACTCAATGTCTTCTCCCACATATCCCGCTTGAGTTAGTGTTGTGCAATCACAAATTGCAAATGGGACATCAAGGCATCTGGCCAGTGTCTGTGCCAACAAAGTTTTTCCTGTAATAGATTTAATAAGGCAGGTTGTTGTAGTGCTGACATAATGTTGACCTACATATATTTGTAAACTGATACTTACCAGATCCTGTTGGACCTAAAAGGATTATGTTACTCTTCTCAAGTTTAATATCAGCATGCGTGGAGTCTAAGACCTCCCCCCCTCTCTTCTCCTGTGGAGCCTGCTGACTCGCCTGCTGCTGCATTGTTGCTCCCAGAGCATTTCCATGAGGACTGATCCCTGCAATCTGCAGTAACTCTGCAAAAACAAGCAGTATGCGAAGATCAACTTTCACCCTGAAATATTAAATGCAGAACTGGGAGTTAAAATCATTCGCTGCTACAGGGGTATAATTGCATATGGTATGTATTTGAAGGCCATGAGTTTTGGTTACAGGCTAATAATAAACCAGCTCTGGTCAGTGCAGCCCACAGAAAAAGCAGACATAAATAGGTCAGTGGGACTCTCCTATTATTGTTATTATGTTTACACCTTAAATTAACAGCAATTTTCTGCTTTACATCATGTTATCAATAGAGGTTTGCATGCCAGATGTGTCTGTACATTTTGGCATTTGTACAACTCAAAAATATTCACTTACTTGTGAATCTGTATTCATCCTCTCGTCTTCTCATCTCTAGCTCTACAAGAAGAGGATGAAATTACTCAAATCAATATTATTATTGTTATATCAATACTGAGGCAGTGCTGCAAGAAAGTGACAGTTGAGGGAAGTAATAAATAAATAAATAAATATATATGTATATATATATATATTGAACAAATGCCAAATAATACAGCATATTATGTATGAAAAATGCAACCACAACCGCATGATGGCTGCATCAGCATGGATGGCTAAAGTAGGTCAATCTTTATCTTGTTTTTAATCCAACTTGTCTTCCTACAAAAATCTGCAGAGATAGTTAAATTTCCCCTGAACAAACTACAAACAAACCTCGTGGTGTTAAAGAGGGCTGCTTCTCCACCTCCACTTGCTGTCTGTTACCAGCAGGGATGTTGTTGTAGATGCGTTTGTAGTGATTGTACACTGCAACTGCCAAAACCTTCTTTGCATAGGACTGTCCAACAACATATTTGTCAAGGTAAGCGTAAATCTGAAAAGAAACACAGCATATAACCCTCTGTGCAACTGTTGCTCAAAATTATGATTTTCTTGTGTTTGTCGTTACCTTCTTTGGTGGAGGAGGAGGTTTTTGTGCAAAGGCGAGTTTCACAGCTTCAGCTGCCGATTCTGGCTCTTTGCTGAGCCCCTTCTTGGAATCAGTTTCAGATAGTACCACGAAGAAATGATGGCACTTTCTCACATTTAACAAATCTTGTTGATGCTACAATAAAGAGTTTGATATAGGTTAACAAAATCATCTTTAGAACACTGTATAACATTTTCCTGAATAAATAGTGGGATTACTTACATACAAATGTTTCTACATGTGTACATGGATCTCCACATTTAGGGCAACGAAGCTGACTTCCCCCTTTGCCTGATCCTCCAGAGCCAGACAGCCTCTTCCCCTCACTGATACTTTTCTGTTTAAAACAGGTCAAGAGATGCTGAAACTAGTATAACCAAGGACATTAATTCCCTGATCCTGTAATAATCTATGAAGCTCTAAAATTACCTTTCCATCACCCCCTCCATCCTTCGTTGTTCCATCTTTAGAGGCAAAACAGACTGCAGTTTCTGAAAAGGTCCTCAGATGCAGTAAGGGGGGTAGATGCCTTTCCCGAGACCCCTGACGGCTCAAAGAATACAACTGAATCCGGGAGCATAACAATCCTGCAACAACAAGTACAGTTGGTCTTTTAGTCAATTTTAGGCAGTCAGTAATTAAATTGTATAATGCAAAATGCAAGTTCTATCCAACTCTGCATTCATATCTACAAAATATTGCAACTGAGAATTAAATATCTGTTTTATTAGTTTCCAAGGCAAAGACATTTCATTACTGTCAAAACAAACATCTGGGATCCAGGTCAAGACCTACTTTACGAGTTACGGCACACAGCACAATGTCACTGGGTGTTATTTCTTACCTCTGTGAGTCGTATTTAGAATCAACCTAGCAGCCGAAGTACATGTACTAGACATCACTCCTCTTTAGATTCTACCCCCTGAAAGAAAGCAACATATGGTACAACAAATGATGAAAATCTAGTTCAGTTGCTAATAGCGTGGAAAGTAAAGCTTCAACAGACCCGCTGCTAAACATTTCGTAACGTCGGCGTCACTGTTAGCATTAGCGTTAGAAACAGGCCATTTTATAATAGTTTTCTCTGCTAAATTTAAGAGCACAGGCTTACAAATGTATTTCTACAGGGCTGTTGTAACTAAACTCTGTGCCAGTATAATGACTGTAATGAGTGCTACACATTTAAAATGAGTGACACTGTTAAAAATCGTGTTAGCGAACTCAAATTAGGCCCAAACCAGTAAGGCTAACTCTTCACTGCCGTTGACGCTAATCTCATATCTTAACTGTGCAACTACTCCTGAAAGTTAAGTGCATAAACGATTTCATAAATACCATTTTGAAGGAGCATAAACAGACACACTGTCATTATCAAAAATTACTCACAGAGCACGGTGAAACCAATCGTATCCTGACAGCCCCTGCAGAAACGTAAATATGCTATGTCACTCCCCCTTCGCTGGTGTGTTTGTTTTACACCTCCGATTAAGACGTAAAATTCATTATACCAATAAGAAATATTTCTAAAATGAAAGATCTCGTTCTCGAGGCCTTAAATTCTTAGGTTGGACACCCAGTGTTGCAACGCTTGCTGTTTTGTAGTTTTTGCACCCCTCTTCATCCATGCCCTTCCCACTAGGTTACAGCATGTTAGCTAACATGTGTAGTATATGTAAATGGATGGCGTAAACATGGCGGCTTGGCTGTAGTTTATAATACAGGGCACATCTATCCAGCTCTTTAAACATCTACTATTTCACCGGCACGTCAACAGCGGTGATGCGTTTGCGTCTACATGTATAATACAAATACGTATGTATATTTAATGTTTATTGTATTATTTAATAATTTATTAACGATTGTTGTCCAAATAATATCAATAAAAAATAATAAAATTAGTTCTATAAACAATTCATTTGCAAAGAACATTTGACGGAAATATTTCCTGATTTATTTTCTTGAATTAAAATGGGGGTGTATTTTTTGATTTCTAAAAAGTCTAAAATTGCTGTGATATTGTGATTACTGAGTAAACATCCCCAGTGTTACATTTCTAAGTCCATATACATAATTACTCAGTTTTCCAAGTTACAAATTAAATACTGTGAAGGTAATGGTCAGTGTTTCATTTGAGAGCAGGGAGCATGAAGTATACACGTTTCCCCCCAAGCAAACCAAGTACAAAATGTTCCTAGAATGTAACCTATGCCAAGAGGACTACAGGAGAGAAAATGTATGGAAAAGACAATTTATTATAAACAAGGTAAATATTTGTGTTAAATTAATGTTACAGCAAAATAAAACAAAACCCCAAAATTATCAACAACAGAATTCCTTTAAATATTCACATATTTAAGTAACTTTATATTTAACTTTGCACACTTTAACACTGCGGTTGTCCCACATAATTAATTGTTTCATGTTAGGATAGTATGACATCATGGCTATGATTCCATTAGATGCACTTACATCAAAATTAGCATCAACAGATTTATTCTTTTCTAAGTCAAATGCATAAGAAATCTTCCTGTCTTTCTCATCGCTAACATAAACCACCCCACATGCAATAAAAGCATTGCCTGCTTTAGATGTAGGATATGCTATATCAATGAGAGATGTCACTGTAAAAGCCTCATGGTTTACTTTTGCAACCATCATTTTGTCATCTGAGTCCTGAGCAAAAATGACCCACAGTCCATTTTCATCCACAGCAAACTTAAAATAGGTCTTTGAGTTGTGAAAGAGGTAATTGAGGCTGTTATATCGGCTGTTTGTCATTGTGAGACTCTCCATTCTTCTTGTGTTCAGGTTGAACCTGCAAAGAGACAGTATTGAGTGTTCTAGTTACAGAAGCAATAAAAATTTATGATCCAAGTGAAATACTTACTTAATGAGTTTCTTAGTTCCAGCCAAGTGGAAATACAAATATCCTTTATAAACCACATGGCCACAGCCCTGGTAATACCCCTGCACATCTATAATTGTAGCACTTATATTTTGTAGTGCTGACGTGTTTATGTACTCAAGCAATATCCGACCTAACAAAAGAGATTTTTTTTTATATTTTTGAAAAGCACCAACATATATTCATGGACTTTAGTCACCTGAAAAGTGTTCTGCAAGCCAATATCGACTGTTATTTTTCAAAGAAGCATCCAGCATCCAAGCTCCAAAGGTGGTTTGCATTTCAGAGGCCTTCTCTGTACATTTGATGTTTTTTACAGTGCACTCTACATGAAAAATAAAATATGCTTAAAATACAATAGAAAAGAAAATGTGAGGAAGTGGGCACTTAAGGACACCAATACATTATTACCTGTCCTGACCGATGACAATGACTCTGAAAAAAAATAATTTTGTCTTTAGGGAAATTTTAGATTCCATGTAAGAGTTCACACATCTGGCATAACATTATAACCACTGAAAAACTCTTGCGCATTATTACACTCGTGAAATTTTTTAAAATTGGACACATTGAAACAGGAGGGCATTATAGTCTAGTTGTATTAGAGGTTTTCGGGCAATCGGTCAAACAGAAAACAACTATGAACATGGAGACATAATGCTATGTGAGTATGTATTTTCTTACCACTTTTCATATAGGCATCTATTAGATTTTCACTGACATTAAATTTAATCTGTTTGGATAAAGATGGGGCTGTAAAAATGAGAGAAAACAATTCAAATGTATTTCTTAGTAAAATGACATCTATTTCTTTCAATATTATTACTTACTTGGCGAAATCTGATATGCAGCTTCTGTAACATTTTCCATTTCATTCAACATTACTTGTGTGTTATCTTCTTTTTTTGATTCTGAAATAAAATCTATTACAGTGGAAATGGAAAATCTTTGAAGTTGCCCCTCAAAAGTATTTTTCTTACCAACTCTTATTGCAGGTTTTGACTGATTTAAATGTGTGGTATCCATGGCTGGTTCATGACTGGATTCTGCAGTAAAAATGTCATAAATAATATTGCATTACTTGATCCAACAAAACAAATAAAATAAGTATACCTGTTTTGCTTATCCTTTGGTAATCATTTGTTAAATGATCCCTCTTATTGCTGTGGCCATATGAAAAAACTATAGAAAAGGAAGGTTATATAAATGTTTTGTAAAAAAAGTCAAAAGTACAACACAAACTGTAATACCTGTTGAAGATGTCACTGGTGCCACTGTAGCCTTGGCAGTGATGGGGTCATTTACAATTTTGGTGTGACTTTTTTCTTTAAATGAGAGGGACTCCCAAAATTGTTGAAACATGTTTTGCTTTGCAGGTTGCGTTGTCATAACTTCATCACTGGTCTCTGAAGTTGGATGTACTGAAGGCGAATCTGTAGAAATGTGGAAAACGTAAGAGGCAGTTAAAAGGGTAGCATATTGTATATTAGAGCCCGACCGATATATCGGTTGGCCGATATTATCGACAGATATGAGCAAATGGAAGCATATCGGCTATCGGCCGATATACTTACTGATAGGGGCCGATATTTCACGTGGGCATGTTATACGTTGTTATAAATCTTAGACTCTCTACATTATGTTAATTTAATCCAATATACAAACAGATAAATGTCCTAATATGTGGCTCTGCGTCAGTATTTATCTGCGGAGTCATATGTCTGTGTCTGTGTCCATACTGTCCCTGAACACACCCCCACAGTCACGTGCGTTTGTTTACATCCGCAGATATAGATCCAAACACTGGGATTATATTCTTTTTACGGACAATCGGTTTGAGTCTGGATTAAAAAGACATTTATTAGTGCAGACTTGTGATGTGAGGAGGAGCCTGTGTGAGCGCTGAGTGTTGGAAATATGTCGACTTTGAAGCTAGTTTTTTGTCATTTGTTATGGGTTAGCTGCTGTAGCTCTCGCACATAAACAGGCTGTTTTCTATTGGTCTATTGTAAAGTGACTATATTGGCCGTATATTTGTTACTGGACCTGCATTGATTATGTAAATGAGCTGTGAATAGAGGTGTGAATGATTAAATTTGCGCATATAATTAATTACCGCGGCGCATATGCATTTACGGCTAAAGGCTAATAGCGACTGTTTATTTACTCGCTAGCAGTGATGGGTCGGTCGCGAACGAAGCGGCTCTTACAAGCGAACGACTGGAGCCTGATCCTTATTGGGATTGGGAGTCGTGTTTTCTCTGTCTCTCACTTTTTTTCTCTTCACGTTGCATGCAGACTCGTGATAGTTTGACAGCGGCAGCGACTAAAAACGAAACTTTCAAAAATATGCGTGTGCATAGGGTAAAAAAACGTGCATATATATATTCAGCATAAAATAAATAAACCAGGACAAATCTTGGGGTCGAGAGAGGGAGAGAGATAGAGACCGAGTCCCGACACTCAGTCCTGGTTAAGTTATGGTTTAGTCCTGTTTTAGTGCTTTTTCAGTCCTGGTTCAGTTCTGGTTTAGTCCTGCTTTAGACCTGCCTTAGACCTGCTTTAGTCCTATGACATATCATGTAAAGAGGCAGAATAACAATAAATGTTGCCTAAATAAACCCAGTTTAAAATCCACCAGAGCCAAACCTAAGTTTTTTTTTTTTTAATAATTCAAGATTTACAGTGAATTTTTACATCACTAAATATATCGGCGATTATATCAGCTATCGGCAGCTCTAACTCCCATTAAATCGGTATCATATCGGCCACAACAAAATACATATCGGTCGGGCTCTATTGTATATTATACAAAGTCATACCTGGTGAAATTTTGTTTTGTGTCTTTTTGATGTTTTCTTTATTCAAAGGTTGACTGTTGTCTTTATCCTCTTGAGGAAGTAGTGTGGGTATAGAGACTGGTTTAAAAGAAATTGGTTATAATAACACCATAATATATAATATATGTTAACTACCACATATAGTGACAATAAAACTCACCAAATAATCTATTTTTATCTGAAAATTCCACATCTGTTACTTGTAAGACAGTGTTCACTTCAAGAGTTGGAGAATGTGATTGAGGGACTGTAACAAGCATATTACTCAATATTACATAGTATACAGCTTACAGAAAAATAACTTATGTCGTAACACACTATATTCATACTAGGCAATGTGGGTGGAATGTTTTGCTAAAATACCCAACACCAGTTTAACTTTAAAAGATCTGAATGAATATGTATTTCTTTGATGGCTATTATAGATTACCCAATGACCTACTATTGAAGTATATCTAATATAGTTTATAGTGTACCAACTAAAGTAGCTAAAGAGTGTAGTTTTAATGATGTAAAACAAAACAATGCATTTAAACAGTGATAATCACCTGATTCAGTGCTCTTGTCTAACAGTTTGTTAGAATTTATCACCTTTAAAAGATTTTCATAAGTTGTTGATGAAGTGGGATGTTCTGTGAAAAATATGATTAAAATATAATGTTATAGTTTATAATACTGGAATATTTGGGACACTAATATCATCTTACCTGGGATCTCTTCTGTGACACTTTTACTTTTAGAGGCTAGAACTGGATTTAGTGATGGAAGCACTGTAAAAATAAGAATAAGAAGATAAATAAATTAGGGGGTGACAGTAAAAAAAAAATCTAAACACATTTAATGACTGTAAATAGCTGAAGAATTGTTCGTTTATTACCTGATTTCATGTTCTCAGGATTTGTAACAGTAGATGAATATGTTGGTGGCAACCTTGGTTGATCTGAGTAATGAAAGACAAAGATCCCTTGTTAAGGAAGTGAAGAAAATAATGTAGCATCAAATTGCACTTCATCAGCTTCTTACTAGAAACTGTTGAGTCATGGTCAAATCCAGGAGTTGGAGCAGTCGATGGAATCCCTGTGTAAAAAGATTAAGGTTACTTAAAAGGTACACACGCAATGCTTCTTTAAAAGTTTACCCTACTTGTTATTGAGATGTTTTTTGGTGCTGTTATGTCCTCTTTATCACTGCTGGTGTTGTCTGATTCAGTTGGCACTGTAGCTAAGAGTGGAGATGATTTAGCTCACTGTCAATTTAACACTTCTCTCATCCAACAAAAACATGTGAGGTAGTTGGGTAAATTCTCACACAAGCACATGCACACACACGCATGCACGCACGTTCGCACGCACACACACTAACACGGAAGGATACAGAATATGATTGCATACCTGGTAGGATATTAATAAAGCCCTCAGTAGTGGTCTCTTTGTAGAGATTTCTCTGATCATTTATGGCAGTAGTTACAGCCTCTGCAAAACATATATATATATAAAAATATAAAAGCAGCTGGTTAGCTCAACTCTGGGAGATAACCCGAGCTGGATGATATGTGTGTGTGTGTGTGTGTATATCTATATATATCTATATCTATCTATATCTATCTATCTATATCTATCTCTCTATCTCTCTCTCTCTCTCTCTCTCTCTCTTTCTCTCTCTCTCTCTCTCTCTCTCTCTCTCTCTCTCTCTATATATATATATATATATTTATATATCTTACCATCACTGTGAGATTGTGTTTTGATGTAATTGGTGTCGTTTGAAGGACGATCTAAGTCTGATATTAAGCAGAATAATGAGTAAGCAAGGTATAAGGTAAGGTGTAAGGTATATTAAATTGATCAATCGTCTTACCAGTCTGGTTACTTGTGGAACTGTTTGAGCTTGCTGTGGGACTAACAATAAAGCTCTCACCAGTTTCTGCATGCCTTTCTACAGCATAATGACAAGAGATAAATAGTTGGGTAGAGCATGTTAATAGACAAACTGACAAACTGCAGAAAGTCCTTTACCCAAGAGCTTATTTGATTGACAAGTTTGTCCAGTGTGAGATTTTATAGTTGTTTTACAACAGGCTGGACCAGGAGGCCCAGGTAGGCCAGGTGGACCAGGTGGACCAGAAGGACCTTAGAAACAAATACAAACAAAATGTATTTACATGTCCTTTGACTTTTAATGTATTTAATGGCATATACTTGGTATACTCTTAAACAGCAGCACATCCAGCGCATCCTTACCTTCAATGAAAATGTCCTCAAAAGTTTCTCCTTTCAGGACTCTGAGAGGCCCAGGGTCCCCTTTAGGCCCAGGTTCACCTTTTTCACCAGGAGGACCTATGAAATCAAAAGTCAAATAACATGTTATGATTAGTTTTATACAGTGCAACACTTTCTTATCGACATATTCATTTTCTTAAAGGTGCACTTTGTATTTTTTCTTGTGAAGGGTCTGGCATTTGCTGGTCCCCGTGGAGATGTCACTGCTTTGCCTGGACAGTTGTATGGTATGGCAAACTTACGTATCTTCATCGAGACAAGCAGGTGACACCAGTGGGCCAAGTTATAGCTTATAGGTCAGACTGTTGATGAAGCAATTCTGCTCACAGTAAGATTAAACATGTATGTTTTTGTAGGTATTTTTGTATCAGTAAAAACACCTGTAACTGAAAGAATGCAAGATATATCAATTTAATGTCATACTGTGAAACATTCCTGACAAAGCAAAGCCATCACCAAGAGACAAGCAGGTGGCGGATCCTCCACCTGAAACGTTAAAAGTTACAAAGTTCACGTTTAAAGCAACTTTATGCCTGCACTCTTCATTTTAAAAGAGGTACTACAATCACAACTGAACCTAGGATGCCCTTACCTTGAATACAGAGGACACATACAAGTTCTATGTCAGTTTATGGTCAGGTCATGCCTCATGTGAGAGCTCAGAACCTCCAGAATTCACTCACTGAGAGAGTCGTGAGGCTCATTCAGCTTTCTGATTGAATAATTGTCTTGAGAACCAACATAGCAATAACAATTTGGCCATCATGTTTTTGTAATTAAGAATAAATCAGCTTTACAATTGTTTTCAGTAAAAGCTATAATTCATTTCAAAATGTCTAGCTGGGAACACAGATTTATGGAATTTAATATTAAAAAATATAGTTCCTTTAAAACCCTCTGAGCTCATGCACTGCAATATTACAATAATAAAAAAAAAACACCAAATCAATTATAACTGTCTATGATACATACTACATGTTTCTCAACTCTGGAATGGAATCACATTTGAATGTCTATCAAGCACAAGAGTGATCATCTGCTACAGGACTCCATTATTATTGGGCTACTATGAGTGAAGGCATTTATCATAAAAAACTATAGAAATGTTAAAAAGAACTCTTCATATTTGTGGGCCAAGTTGTAAATGTCCTATGTGTGAAGTGGTGTAATTTGAGTCTCTGATAGAGAGAGTGGGATGCAGATGTTACATAACTATCACTGAACAATGAACATCTGTTTGTAACTGACATGTCTGTCACTTTTGAATTCATCTGCTCTGTACAGTGAGATAAACAGTCTCCCGGGACTCTCCCTAAGCCCCAAGAAAACAATACTGCTTCAGATTTCACACTTACCCCGTTTTCCTCTTCTCCCTTCTGGACCAACAGGACCCTGGGGTCCCCTGGAACCTGCCCTACCAGGAATACCTAGAAGAAAGAAATGTTTATAAATATAACTTCTCTTACAGAAGTATTAAAGTGTGAATTTACCTGGTGGTCCGGGTGGTCCTGATATACACAGCAATGAAAACAAAAATATTTTAGATTTATAAGAGTAAATGTGTGCGTGCTGAGTATATGGAAAAATACCTGTTAAGCACATTCCTTTAGAGCTGTTACAAAGCTCAATGAAAGCTTTGATCTGAAACAGAAAACCAGAAGGCATTGTGGTTTTGACTACACTGCTGATAAAATACTACGGTAAACTGAAAGAGAAATATTAAATTATATTAAATCTGACCACAATACACATTGTTTACTATTTGTGCTGGTGATAAAATATAGATGGATCCTTCCTGTTTATGCCTCTAATGAAAGGTTCCCATGGAGCAGACAACAGCCATTCTCAGCTGCTGTTCTCATGTGCGCTCCTTCAGCAGGGTCAGAAAAGTAAATTCTTTACATTGCACAGTTTATTTCCCAAGCAGGAAAAGTGAAATGTTTCCATAAAATATAGCATGCAGCTGCTTGATTCACATTGTAAATCCATTTACAAAACTACTGAAGTAAACAGACTTCTTGATTACTGATATTAAATTATTAATAAAATCATCAATATTACATCAGAGCAGTTGAAGGGCACAATGAGCACTATTAAAGTAAAAAAAAAAAATACAGCCATGCTAATTATCCACCCAAACAAATTTCCTAAATGAAACAATGCATACATTTGTAGTTATTCCACAGAAACAAAAGATCAAAAAAGCTGACTTACTGGTACAGAGGAGTAGGTGACCAGCATCAACATCTCCTCATCCTTATCGGTGATGGGTGGTAGTTCTCCATGGTGGCTTCTCCTAATACGTTGGACCTTTTTAAGTTTTTCTGCCTCTTCTGGATCCAAGGTTACAACCCCTGTCCAAACCTTCTGGGCCAGTCCTTGCACCTGCGTGTCCAGTTTGGTCAGGTCTTCATTCATCTGTCTGTTTTGTAGCAGTAAGTAGACCAAGCCTGCAGAACATAGTAGAAGCAAAAGACAATGGGCTAGTAGCAGGACTTTAAGTTGCACTGAAACTCCATTGCCTTCCTTCATGTTGCTTGGTCCTCACTGCACAGTGATCTGGAGTTCTCTAGCACACGCAGCGCATATCTGATTACATGCCAGCTACCAAGACGTCACAGGGAATCTACACGCAAGCTACAGCAGAGGAATAAACATGTCTGCTCCAGCCACTTTACGCATTACGCAACAGTCTGCATCTGGTAAAAAGTGTAGGGCTTCTCATTTAGAGGCAGGGTCTTGCAGAATGGCATCCAGACAGCCGTCGCTTGAGGACAGTATCAGCAGTCAAATCCTACTCAAAACGACATGGAAGTGGAATAAATGAGTTGGTTTCAAAGATGCTATTATTGCAATAAACAAAGAATCATTCATGGCAGTTTCAGTCAAGTGTGTGTGAACATCTTCTGATCTAAAGTTTTGCATGGTTTTAGTACATTTTTTTGTGTTGTCCAGGGTTTTGTGCAGATATTGGTGATGACTGGTGCAAGCAAGTGACTGTCTAGGAAATGTCCTGTAGTCCTGATTTTGAATTACTCAGCTTGTCTATGCCTACAGAGGGAATTTAATAATGTCATCATCAGTGCCGCATATGTACCCCCAGCAGGAATGTAACAAAGGCTGCAAGTAGTATTGCAAAATGTGTTCACAAACAACTTCAGCGCACACTGGAAGCACCTGTATTTATTCTTGGAGACCTTAATTATTGCTGTTTGAGGATTTACTTCATGTTTTTTATCAATACATACAGTGCAGCCCGGCAAGGATTAAGTTCTTGATAATGCTATGCCAACATATAAAATGCTTACAGAGCCAAATCCCCCCCACCCCTCACAAAGTCTGACCATGCCACTGTCCACCTTATGCCCACTTATAGAACAATGCTTACGGCATCAATACCACAGAAAACAGTGCTGCAGTGGTATGAGGACAGTGTAGAAACTTTGAAGGGCTGCTTCTCTTCTACAGACTGGAGTATTTTCCATAGTTTAAGCCACAGAGACAATAACAGACTATATTAGGTTTTGTGTTGACACAATTGTCCCTAAGAAGACTATGCAGCACTTCCCAAATAACAAGCCCTACACTACCAAGGAGATTAAAACATTAACAAAAAGAGGCATACATATAGAGATAGGAACATGGTGTGATTGGCCGCAGCCCAGAAAAAAAGAAATAAAATGGTTGAATAGGCAAGAGAAAAGCACAAGGTCACTTTAGAGGGAGCTTTAAGTCACGTGACGATGATGTGGGACTCCATGAAGAAAATGACCCACATGGCAGCAGGCAAGACTCAGTTGGTGACTATCAATGATAAGGAATGCACTAATGTCCTCAATGACTACTTTTTAAGATTTAATGAGCAAAATGATTGTGATACTGTTTTAACATTTGATTGCGATTATTTTGAACACTGTGCTGGTAATCTCTCTCACCTGTTGCATGGCAAATATGAAATTGTTCCATCAGACAGGCACCATCGAGCGCATAATTAAGAGTAACAGATAGAGAAACTCTCATTTGTGCCCACTTCTCTTGCACTCTTGAGCAAATCTACATAACAAAGGTGCACTTAAGTCACTTTATATTCAATGGTGCAATAACTTGTACACTTTATGGTTGTGCAGTGCACAAATGGACAATGGACATTAATAATGGACACATATATCTTGTGATGAGGTCTGAGTGTTGTTTGACTGTAGTGTTATGTGTGAGCGTAACTGTATTTTTAATCTTCGGGCAGTGAGGTAAAGACAAATTTCACCTTTAGGACAATAAAGTTTGTTATCTTTTCTCAAAGCCTACACAAGTACTGTCATTAATCTTCTGTTGAATAACACTGATGCAGAACCAGGAATTGCTTTAATAAATACTCTGGCATAGTCTTATTTCATTACTTTTTTACCATGTTGGTCATTTCAAAATGTAGTCGATTTTATCATGGTGCATATACTGTAATCATTGTAGGGTTTTTTGACAATAAAAGAAAAAGACACTTGCTTTTGTGCCCGGTGCCCAAATCCCTATTCCTTTCTGCACAGGTCAGGCTGACCCAGCTAATTACTTTCCTTGTAAAAGACTGCCTGCTTGGAAGACCTGGGTGGTGAGCTTTCTTTCTATTGAACAAAGCAAAGTACGATGTAAGCCTGAAGAAAAGATGTACTGGACGAGCACTTTTAGACGGTGGTAAATTGTTTTTTTTTTTTGTATTTTTGTGTTTTCTCTTTCTCTTGTCTTGGTGCCATGCCATGGATCTGTACTTGTAACCCCAGAGGGTGCAGTTTCCAGGCAACCACCAAAGTGAAGGTTTAACCAAGGATTTATAAACAGTGGGTGATGATTTTGGAAGACAAATGCTCATCTGCAACTCCAGCAGCAACAGTGATCTCTCCAAGCACAACCTGCCAGAAGATAAGGTAACGGCTTTCAATTTAAGTTAATGAGTTAATTATGCATTATAGAAAATATGAACCCAAAGTTATATTTTAATACCACAAATGTGCTCTCTTTGCACTCTGATGTTGTGGGGTTTAATTGAAAACACTGCTACCTTATTACTTGACATTATATATTTTTTGCCATTAATAAGATGACCTGTTTTGGGTGAGAACAATATTTGAAGCACACCCAGTTCAGCTCCCTAAACTTGTCACTGTGTTGAGCTGACAAGCCCTTATACCATGTAACTGTATGTGGCGGATTGCATAATCTCAACAACATCATCCTTTTTATACCTGATTTTTAGTTGGAGCCATGGAGAATTTGCTGCGACCACTCACAATTAGTTCTATGATGGTGCATTCAGTGTCTGAGGTTACGGGGTTCCTATTTTTTCTGCTTTTGATCCTGATGATAACTGCTTGGAGACGGATGCGGAGCTCCTATGTTCCAGGTCAGCTACATGGCAGAACAAAATATTTAGTTATTGCTATTCCTATATACAGTGCTGGGAACTAGTGGAAAACATGAACCGAGAGTACTGTATTCCAGTACTGTTACGCTTTCATTTGTATTGTATTAAGAGTAGCAGTAGTAGTTGTTTATTCTGTTATTTTGCAGATGTACAACAAACATAGATTACAACCCCATTTGGATCATGACCAAAAGGGTTTAAGATGAAGTACTTCTGTGTGCAGTATATGAACAGCAAGTTGCGTTTGACTTACGACTTACTGTATAAATAAGAGAAAAATTAAATAAAATAATATGAAAGAAAAGAAAAGAAAACTGAATGCATAGTTCATTCCAGAGCTCCATAGCTTTCAAAACATAATCCTATATACCCATTTTTAAGGCTTCTACAGTACTGAACTTTTTAAAATACAGTTATAGCTATACTTAGTTTGCAGCTTCTTTCTAAAATCAAAGGAATACATTAAGGCATTTGAT
>NW_026571265.1:0-14540 GCF_026225935.1 Boleophthalmus pectinirostris
TCTTCACATTTTCAGATATAGTTTCTTCAGAGATGATCCTTTATTGCACTTCTACAGTTCTCGCCACAGTGATCCCAAGGGTGTTGTCTCTGAACAGAAAACTCATTCATTTCTTTTGCCCTGACTGGCTGCTCTGTAAAATTAAAAAATACAATCACATCATAGATTTTAAATATACCTTTTAAATAACCTCTTAGCAAACACCTGCCACACTTTCTTTTTTGGTGGGGGAATAACCAGAAGTTCTCAGCGTAGTCTGTTGAGGGAAAAAGACAGAGCATTGTGTTAGTACAGTGAAAAATGTATGCAAACATGAAAGTAGTGACATACTGTGCCAATGCCATTGGTCAAAATGTTCAGTTTTTCAGTATACAGTTAATATGCCTAAACTGAACTCAATTATTTATTAGTAGTGAAATTTATTAATTTATTCATCTCAGAAATCTGCAGTGCTATTTATTATTTTGTTATTGCTATGTACAGTGCAGATTCAGCCGCTGATTAAATGTTTGTTATTGGGAATTAATTTTCACTCAAAACAATAGCAAGAGCAATATTTGATTAAGGATGTCTGGTGTTCTTCATAACACACAAAACATTAGCTCGTAAATTGTACCACACTGATCACCTGTTCAGACAAGAGCATGTAGCACGTTCACATCGGTTGAAGCCTTCGTTGAATACAGCCTCAAACTGCAATGACAAACAGAGACAGGAGCAAGGTCATAAATGTAAATTATGCAAGCATTATAATGCAATGTGTCCTCTTCACCTTTGGTGTGGATTGAGATGTCTTGCTGAATCATTTGATGCATGTTTCCGCCTAGAAAATCCCTCTCAAAATCTCAAGATGTTTCTTCAGTCACAAGATGCTGCTGACATGTGACACCATAGAATGAAGACTTTGGTTCACATGAACATGTAGCTGTGCTCAGCACCACAGAAAGCAGTCAGTGGAGACACTGCCTCTGTTGTGTCTCTCTTTGGATTTCTTAAAAACTCAAGGTTGGCAAATTGTTGAAATCTGATCTCCTCTGTCCTACATTTGGATAGAACATCTCAGGTGCCGCATCACTAAAAAGAGAATACAGTTGGTTGTTGTCATAAATAAATATTAACACTGTTAATGACAAATATTTTCTCTGCTATATTGTAGCACTGTTGAAAAAAGTCACAATAACTTAAGACTGAGGGTTGACCTACAGTTAATTGGGGCTAGACTTGGGAAAAATGTGAGGACAAATCTGGATATGACAGAAAATCAAGTGTATTTTTGGATGGACTCTATGATTGTGTTCCATTGGATTTGAAGCAGCTCAACGCAGTGGAAACAATTAGTGGCAAATAGAGTCATCGAAATACAAAGTTTGACATTACCAGAGAACTGGAGACACTGGCTGTGTCCCAATTCGAGGGCTGCGGCCTCCGAAGGCTGCGAAGGCTGCAGCCCTTGAACTGGCCTTAGCGGACTGCCAGGAAACAGGACAGGTCTAGCCCACGGAGCGTACGTCAACAGGTGTCTGTGATGAATCCGTGTATCATTCGTTCATTCGTTTTTCAATATAAAACCAAAAATAAGAAAACGAAAAAACAACAGTTTTCTTCATTATTTGTCTCCAAAACCAAAATGAAAAAACGGATAACGATTCGTTTTTTCAGTTTTCGATTTTGTGTTTAAATGAAAAATGGACAAAACGGATAACGACCGTTTCCCGTTTTGTCCAATTTTGATACTTAAGCAATTTGCGTGAACCGGAAATGAAACTTTACTAGGCGCATAGACACACGCGTATATTGACAAGGAGGACGCGCAAAACAAACTTAATGGCCGCTGGACTTGAGGATCATCATCATATAATTAAACAGCTTTTTGAGGATGGAAAAACGCATGCTGAGATTTCTAATACGCTGCGGCAGTTGGGTATTAAGAGATCCTCGGAAATGTCGGTGAGAAGATTCTGTATTCAACACCAACTCCGGCGTAAAAGACATGTATCAGACGCAGAACTGGAAACTGCTGTCCTGTCATCAATACATAAGGTAAGTGCAAGCTGTAAGCATGTGCAAGCTATACATATACACTTTTTATATAAAATATATTTTTGGAAATAGTCTTATTTTGTTAACTTGATCGCCTAAAATGTTAGACAAGCGCAGTTTAAGTTTAGGTACAAAAGCTAAAGTGACCAGGCGTCCCCGATTTCCGTGCATTGTCCCCGGTTAAATCTGATCGCTTAAAGGTGAGAAAAAAGCCCCAGCTTGAGACCTAAAAATATGTCCAAGCGGAATTTCAAAATCGTCCGGACTGCTTTCCGTATTCAGATGGTAGGTTAGAATACTCCTCGAGTAGTAGACCGCGGTTGGTTCGAATCAATGTGGTTGTTGTTAAATGTGGTTGTGTCGAGTGGCGTTTTGTCTGATCAAAACGACAATTTTTATTTTATTTAATTTTTTAACTCTTTTTGTTTTTGTCTTAACAGACAGGTCCAACTTATGGACGAAAATTCATGACAGGATACCTGTCATCTGTGGGAGTTAAAGCAGGTGAATCTCGAGTAGGAAGGATTCTTAGAGAAGTTCACCAACCATATTATGAGCTGCGTTGCCAGGTAAATCACTTCCATTAATTATATTTGTAAGCAGAAAGATGGTTTTTGAAATGACCTCATGAAAGTTAAATTATAGTATAAAGTATTATACTTTTATAAAGTATTATACATACTATATTATATACATACTTAAAGTATGCATATTAGCAGTACATGCATGTATTATGTTTGTGAATAATTTGAATATTTTTGCAGATTTAATGTTATTGCACTTATGATTGTTTGCTTTGTGCTTCTTAGGGAGCACGTAACCTAAATCCAGTTCCCTACCATGCCGAATACATGGGTCACAAACTGCATCTAGACCAAAATGAGAAGCTGGGAATGTTTGGAGTGACACATGTCTTAGCTATTGATGGTTTCAGCAGCAAAATTGTTGCTGTATCCACAATGCCAGTGAAAAACAACCTTATTATTTATGAGGAAGTATACAGGCAAGTACAGTCAAGGTTAAGTAAATAATAGGCACTACATTATTGCACTGTGGGCCTGATTTACTAAAGATGTGTGTGTGTAAAAATGTGTACAAACTTGACATCACCTGTAAAAAATGTGCAAACTGATGTACTAACACAACACACTGAAGTTTGCATCTTTCAAATGTGTGTCGTTTGACATAATGAATATGTAATATGAGGCATTTTAACTCTAGTGTGTAAAATACAGGGAGGAGCTAATGTAAATATGTTATACAGTATAGTACACGCATTGTGATTTACCAAACTCAAAGGTGAATTTGCTGACACTAACTGCGTCTATAAATAAAACCTTGTTTTTAGTAGATCACTGCAACACACGCTAACTAAACACACAATCTGTTGCACTGTGCACACAGTTTTGTTCCTTTATTTGGGATCTTCATAAATCAGGCCCTGTGTGTACGATGTGCATTTGAATGCAAAATAAATATGATTCATGCATCCATATAATTTGCACATTTCTTTATTACAGGAAAGCAGTTGCTAACAACGGATTATGGGACCAAATCAGAGTCGATCATGGCAGGGAGTTTTATTTGACTCTGTACATGCAAGAAAAGCTGTCTCAACACAGACATAACATCAATAGGCTTCCTTACGTGCAGACAACCTCTTCAAAGGTGAATTTGGTCCTACTGACTACATATAAAGATAACTGGTAACTTTTAGTTTTATTTATTTTTCATGAAACAGGGACCATGCACAAATAAATAATCTTTTCTCATTTGAGATTAATGTATGTCAGATTTACTTATGGGCTCCTCTCCTCTGCAGTCCCTGGGCAGTTACATATTTTAAGTACTGTACAGTAGTTGGCTGATATGTTTAGCAACTGTATTTTCAGTGAAAATTATTATTTACAAGCCTATATCAGAAAAAAGTTAGCCCAGTGTGTAATATGCAGATAAAACCTGACAGCAGAGATAATTAAAGCAATGCTGCCTTTTATGATTTTTGGATTGTAAAAAAAAAATTGGGATTTTAAGTGTACTTTTTTTGTGTGCTTTAAACAGAACCTTCGAGTGGAAAGAATTTGGCCAGAGGTCAACAATCGGGTGAACTATCCCGTAAAACAGGCCCTGGTCCACCTGCTGGATCAGGAATTACTTGATATGCAGGATAGTATTACAAAATTTTGTGTCTCCAATCTGGCATGTCAAGTGAGTGAGATAGGACTTGGCAGAGTTGTGCAGTCCTGGAATGCCCATAGGATACCAGGTAAGGTGTGATAATATTTATGTGTAGTTTTTGAACTGACAGAATTTTGTCCAAAACTAAAACCAAATCTTTACCAATTTTAGGCAGAGGGATACCAAACGAACTTGCAGCTTCTAGTTGCGCAACAAGAATTCCCACAGAGCTGCTGCCCAATGCTGCTGAGGCAGCACACATGTACGAGGAAGAGCTAGGGTCCTCCCTGACTTGGGTGTCTGCCTTTGGCTCTGACCCATTTTTATCAGAGCAAGACCGATCTCATGCTGAGCATGTGTTTGGAGAGAGGTTTCCAGACATGTCTGTTCTTTTTGAAACAGTGGTTAACAATGACTATAGAATGTTTCAGGAGGCATTGTTGTACCTTTTAAGTGTCTCTGGAAGACATGCAAGATAAATATAGGTGGGAGTATATCTAACTATGTATATGCATAATGTATACGTACAGTGGTTTTATAAGAAATTTAAGCTAAATTGCAAATGAATAAATCTGATTTTTTTTCAGAACAATGCATGTTTATTGTTATATAGTTTTTGCAATAAACAAGCATAACAACTATAAAATCCGACTGTCACAATACATTTTAACATGTGACTGAAATAAGTGCTTTGTAAAAGCATCGACATTACACATACAAAGAACTGACATTTGGATCATATAAAAATTGCCATAAAAACTTGTAAAACACATTAGACATTACAAAAATAAATCTGAACTGTACACTGTAAACAAACAACTGCTGCCACTTTTACTGGGATTATGTTTAGAATAACTTCTCCAGTGCTGCCAGTGCCTCATCGAGTCCAGCCACTTCGTGGATGCCTCTATCCAAATCTACAGACCGACACTTCGGGCAGTAATCATGGCTGCTGTTCCACCTCTCGATGCATTCCTTACACCCAATAAAGCTTCTGCAGCAGGTAGAAAAAACAGGCTTAGCTGCAGGACCTGTAGATTAAAAAAAAAATATATTCTTTTATTTTCATTGTGTTAAGTAAAATCTAGCAGTACAGAAACTGTATGTAGACCAAACTCTGTATGAAGATTACCTAACTTTTAAGTTGATACACAGAGCATTTGACATCTATTTAGCCTCAATGCACTTTGCAAATTCAGGAATTAAAAAAAAAAAAAAAAACATGGGTAAAATGAACACTAGTACAAATTGATATAAAATTTTATTACATGAAATAAAACCATAAAGAATAAATAAGCACAAAATTTTGAGAAGTGTATGTAGTGCCTCAGATCCCTCATTGCATCTTTCTAATGATCCATAGTAAAACAATACCAACCTGTGCAGACAAGACAGCCGAAGACCAGTTTTAGAGAGGCTACTTCAGCCTCTGAAAGACAAAGTGTGGTTGTCATTGTCGACTGTCCAGTCAAAGTCTTGATAATCTTGGACACTTCCTTTAGTCCCTGGGCTGCTTCCACAACCTCCTCGATGTCAGCAATCACCTCCTGAAGGCCAGTATCTTCTTTTCGACTGAAAAACATTTTAAATTTACAATGTAACATTTAATTAGAGTGCAATTAGTTCAAACACTACACATACACTAGTAAGAACCACCATGGCTTTGCTGACATGTCATCCAAAAGAAACTACATGTTGTGCAAAAAAAGACTGAGAAATAAAAACTGATAAAATTATAATATTCAGTCCAGTTACCTCAGCCTCTTTCTTTTGTTGGTTTGTAGCAGCTCCATTTGCTGTTCAGGCACTGCAAACACTTTCCTTGAATTTTGTTTCCAGTATGCTGACCCTGCCATTTAAAAATTTGACCTGATTTTCTTTTCTTTCAAGCAAACATTTGCTGTATTGGTGAAAATGTATAGGTATCTTAAAACTTCAAAACAGGACACTACAATACAGATTTGAAGCAACGAAGATAGCTATGGATGCAAAATGTACTTTAATGTGAGAATTACACTTAGGTGTGTGCATTTACCTGTTCAAGTGAGTGAACTATGTGCAGATGAGCTCCTACAGTGATGGCAGAAAATAGCATTTACACAGCAATGGCTTAAAACATACCTCTTGTTCCTTCTGAATCGATTATTTCATTTCCCAGAGTATCTGTCAAAATTACTGCCTCCTGCAGTCCAAGGGCTTCTGTTACTTTAGTGCTGATGGTCTGCACACAAGCCTCAAACTCTGCAAAGCGGACTGTCACTATTTTGTTGGTCTCCAGCTTTCCATTAACCACTTCAGCCATGAGGATATTCCTGAATATTGATGAGAACATATTTTTTTTTTTTTAGACATAAACAGTCAAGTAATATGTCATCTGATGCAAGCACTAGGTCACATGCTAGTACTAATACTAGGAAAGACTATGTATTACAAGCAAGTTATCTGTAATATGAAACATGTTAAGCCCTTATTTATATTATATGTTGATGCTATTCTAATATTACTCTGGCAGAAGGTGTACAATCCTGCTTAGTGCTCTCTGACATCATCCCACGATTAATTGAATAATGGTGATTCAAATTAACGGTCACTTTTGCATTTGTTTTTCATTGAATTAAATATGAATCTGATGAGTATAATGTTATTGTTGGCCTCATGCTCCTTATTTAGGATGAGATGTCTCCTAAGCCCTAGAAAGCTTCACTTAGAATGTGATGCTGTGACACATTTTACCTTTATCTAAAAACTGTAGCTCCTGTTATTTGGACATTACACTTGAACATATTACAGTTATGATATTTGGATTAACTGTTCAACCATATTTTTGCAAGGGTTTACTAGCAAACAGAACTGGACACACCTCTGCAAATAATGTTGCCTAAAAATAAGTAGTAACAGAGACAAAGGATAGTTTAGCAAGGAGTAAAAGTTTCCTTTCATCACCTAACAAAGCTCTTGGTGGTGGTGCTCCTTGAGCAGGAGGAGCTTGTGGCTGTACTGATTGAGCGGTGAAAAGAAAAGCGGACAGGCTGACCAGTCGGAAGTGCCGCTGTTGCTTGCTCAGCAGTGGTGCTGTCACCATGCACCTCATAGTGACTTCTGGTGATGAGGTCAAAGGTGTTGAAGTCACCATCAGGTCTGGGAAATATGGCCACATTGTTGTCATCTGTCAAATAGACAGTTTCTTTTTGGACCTATGATAGAAACACAGGTTAGAAGAGAGGCTAAATACTATGTTCTCACACACACGCACAGATAGCCAGTTAAGTTAACTCATAATGTAATTACATCATCAAAAAAATAATTTATGCCTTTTGATTACTGTACATTTTAAATGTTGAGCTGGGAAATTCTAAAGAGAAAAATTAAAACCAGAATTGTACTTTTTAGCACTGACAGTGGTTCTTGCCTGATGAAATGTTAAAAGTATCCCTCTCCTGTATGGCTTATAGAAAATGTAGTTACACAACAAAATGTCTCTCTATAACCAAAGAAAAAAATTCAGATAGTGGTTACTCAACATGCAGGCATAGTATCTCTTTAACAAGTCTCAATGATGCAAAAATAATTTTTTTTTAAAAATCTATAAAATGAAATAATAATTACAAAATCAACCTAGAACAAATTCGCACCCATCAGTAAGTGGGGGGACTTTTCCTGTTACTAAAACTAAACCTTGTACCGAGATGGATTGGTACTCACGGCACTCAAGTTAAGTCTTGTCAGGGGGTCAAGAGCAGGTCAGAGCGACAGGCGCCAATTCAGAGGCCCACTGTTCAAGATGGCGTTTATTACGGATTGGCTTTACTAGCTGAGTCCCGACCATTGACATGTACGGAGAGCGGGACTTGGTCTCTTTCTCCAGTTCTACATAAGGCCTCCATGATTTTTGTAACATGCTCAAGCAGAAGCAGAAGGAGCAAACGGAGCACTAACATTGAGTGCGCTCACATTACCGCCACTTAAACTAGAGATGCGTGATCGCAGATCGGGCAAATGGCGAAAAATAATGTTTACATCCACTCTATTATAACGTAGTTTTAAATCAAAAAGAACATACCTGAAATATGACACCGATTTTTTCTGTTGTCATATCTTCTGGTCGTAGGGTTACCCTCTTATTTCCACGGAAAAGGACGTAGGTTTCCACGTAGCTTTCCATCTCAGAGCGGCTTCTCCGCTGTACGTAGTGCTTCTAGTAAAGTTTCATTTCCGGTTCACGCAACTTGCTTAAGTATCAAAATTGGACAAAACGGGAAACGGTCGTTATCCGTTTTGTCCATTTTTCATTTAAACACAAAATCGAAAACTGAAAAAACGAATCGTTATCCGTTTTTTCATTTTGGTTTTGGAGACAAATAATGAAGAAAACTGTTGTTTTTTCGTTTTCTTATTTTTGGTTTTATATTGAAAAACGAATGAACGAATGATACACGGATTCAGGACTGATCCAGGTCTGGGACCAGACCGGGACCCCCGGTAATTTGAAACCAGTTTTAGGGGGTTAGGGTTAAGGGGGGTAGCTTGAAACCGTTTTCAAATTACCGGGGGGTAATTACAAACCAGCTTCAAGCTACCCCCCAGTACTTTGAAACCGGGGGTAGTTTGAAACCTTTACACCGGGACCAGAGTGGGACTGAGACCGGGACAGACCGGGACCAGAGCGGGACCAGGGCGGGACCAGGGCGGGACCAGGGCGGGACCAGGGCAGGACCAGGGCGGACTCCGAGCTTTGACTCTGAGCCTCCACAGGGTCTGAGCCTCAGCTTCGAGCTCCGGCCCTGCCGTGGGTTCTGAGCCTCCGGTCTGGTCCCGGTCTGGTGCCGGTCTGGTCCATTTGAACCAAAAACTCTTAGTTTGGTTTGTTTTCATTGGTGTGAAAGTGTCTTTGCACCACCTCGGAACCAGTCGTGGTTCTTGAGTGTGGAGGACTGGAGCAGCTCGTCCGGACCTGTAGTCCACAGAACATTCTCACTTTCCCCACACGGAACCAGCACACAGACGATGACACGGAACCACTCGGACCACTGGTCTTGTTCTCAGTTTTGGTCTGGTCCTGGTCTGGTCTCAGACCTGGATCAGTCCTGGTTCAGTCCGTACGTGGTGTAAAAGTTCGGCATCTCAGTCACTGAAGTCACGTAAACAGGAAACGGCCGTTATCCGTTTTTTTCCATTCTTCATTTAAACACAAAATCGAAAACTGAAAAAACGAATCGTTATCTGTTTTTTTATTTTGGTTTTGGAGACAAATAATGAAGAAAACAGTTGTTTTTTTTGTTTTCTTATTTTTGGTTTTATATTGAAAAACAAATGAACGAATGACACATGGATTAGATGCGGAATGTAGTTTTTTTGTTTTCGATTTTGCACCTGACCAGGTAAACTCTCATTTTCAGTGAGCTGTTATAAACCTGTAAATGAGTTGAATCACATTTAAACATCCAGAAATGAAGAGTCTGAGGTTTCCAGAGATACAAATATGTCTGTGTTACAATTAAGTTCATGAGTGTAAAAAATAATTTATAATCACTCGTGGTGGTCTGTTTTCTTTTATGCACTTATGCTCTATGGGCAGAACTAGTAACATATGTCTGGGTTGTTCCTAGTCGGCGTCCAGGGGGGAAAGAGTTAATACACTTGACTACTTTCACTCAATGCACACTTATTCCTTTGCAGCATAGTAATAATAAAGCCATTGAACCATAATTTCGAACTACAATGAACGTAAATCTTCTCTTCTTTCTTTATAGAGTATACTGGAGACCGTGAGTAAACCAGACATAACTCAAGACGTAAATATCACCATTTCAAACTATCGAACAGAAGGGGAAAACGAAGACGAATTCACCATCAGAGCAACAAATACCAGAAACTTCAAGACCATTTCCCCGGCTACCGTCAAGGTGTTAAAAAATAGCAGCGCCAGTTTCATGGTTCAAACAATATTTCCCAACAGCACAGAGTTTGCTACTGAGGTTACGCTCACTGTGATGGCTGAAGCTCCCGGTGCCGTGGGCTACAACTACGCGGTGACGACTTTTACCGCCAACAAAAATGTAAATGACTTCATACCTTTGTGTCTTTTTTGGGTAGAAATTAAGTGTCATTAGTTTGTTAGCTGCATAATGTCCAACAAACGCAAACGCCGCAACAAATACAAATGCGACGACACGACCAAAAAAAAAGCCACGACACACCAAAAAAAAAAAAAAAAAAAGCCACAACACAAACGCCAATGCCACAACACATTAAAAAGCCACAACACACCAAGAAGAGCCACAACACAAACGCCAATGCCACAACACATTAAAAAGCCACAACACATTAAAAAGCCACAACACATCAAGAAGCCACAACACATCAAAAAAGCCACAACACACCAAGAAGAGTCACAACACAAACACCAATGCCACAACACATCAAAAAGCCACAACACATCAAGAAGCCACAACACATCAAAAAGCCACAACACACCAAGAAGAGTCACAACACAAACGCCAATGCCACAACACATCAAAAAGCCACAACACGTCAAAAAGCCACAACACATTAAAAAGCCACAACACATCAAAAAGCCACAACACACGAAGAAGCCACAACACATCAAAAAGCCACAACACATCAAGAAGCCACAACACATCAAAAAGCCACAACACATTGAAAAGCCACAACACAAACGCAAATGCCACAACACAACAAAAATCCACAACACACCAAAAAGAGCCACAACACAAACGCCAAAGCCACAACACATAAAAAAACACAAAACATTAAAAAGCCACAACACATCAAAAAGCCACAACACATTAAAAAGCCACAACACAAACGCAAATGACACAACACATCAAAAAGCCACAACACACCAAGAAGAGCCACAACACAAACACCAATGCCACAACACATCAAAAGCCACAACACATCAAAAAGCCTGTATGGAGCATGGTATGAATGTAATCCAAGGTTTCATTTAGTCTTCTCTCAATTCTTGTCTTAGGTGACGGACATTCAGGCTCCTGAGTTCGAGCTGCTGTCTCCTCGACCGGGTTGCCCCGACGTCAACAGTTCCGTCTGCCAGTACTCAGTTCGAGTGACCGACAACACACGTATCGAGACTATTTATGAACGAGGAGGCAGTAGGACATGGGAAACCTCTGGAAACGAAACTGTGGTGTCCTATAACGACTCCTGCTGCAGTCCTACGGTTGAAATAGTGGCGGTGGATGGTGTGGGCAATGTTGGGAGGTTTACGTACAATGCTTCAACGAGTACCGCGACCACAACGGCTTCTCCTACCCTATCAACGACTACGCAACCAACAACAAAGACAACAAGGCCTGCAACGACAACTACACAGGCAACTCCTACCACACAAAAACCTACAACTACAACACAAAAACCTACAACTACAACACAAAAACCTACAACTACAACTACAACTACAACAGGCAACTACTACACAACACAAAACCTACAACTACAACTACAACAGGCAACTACTACCACACAAAAACCTACAACTACAACACAAACTACCACACACAACTACAAACTAACTACAACTACCACACACAAAAACCTACAACTACAACTACACAGGCAACTACTACCACACAAAAACCTACAACTACAACTACACAGGCAACTACTACCACACAAAAACCTACAACTACAACTACACAGGCAACTACTACCACACAAAAACCTACAACTACAACTACACAGGCAACTACTACCACACAAAAACCTACAACTACAACACAAAAACCTACAACTACAACTACAGAAGTAACTACTACCACACAAAAACCTACAACTACAACACAAAAACCTACAACTACAACACAAAAACCTACAACTACAACTACAGAAGCAACTACTACCACACAAAAACCTACAACTACAACTACAACTACAAGGCCAACTACTACCACACAAAAACCACTACAACAACTACTACAACTACAGAAGCAACTACTACCACACAAAAACCTACAACTACAACTACACAGGCAACTACTACCACACAAAAACCAACAACTACAACACAAAAACCTACAACTACAACTACAGAAGCAACTACTACCACACAAAAACCTACAACTACACAAGCAACTACTACCACACAAAAACCTACAACTACAACACAAAAACCTACAACTACAACTACAGAAGCAACTACTACCACACAAAAACCTACAACTACCACACAAAAACCTACAACTACAACTACACAGGCAACTACTACCACACAAAAACCTACAACTACAACTACAGAAGCAACTACTACCACACAAAAACCTACAACTACAACTACACAGGCAACTACTACCACACAAAAACCAACAACTACAACACAAAAACCTACAACTACAACTACACAAGGCAACTACTACAACACACACAAAACTACCTACAACTACAACTACAAAACCAACTACTACACACAAAAACCTACAACTACAACAGGCAACTACTACCACACAAAAAACCTACAACTACAACTACAACAGAACAACTACTACCAAAACACAAAACCTACAACTACACAGGCAACTACTACCACAACAAACCTACAACTACAATTACACAGGCAACTACTACACACAAAAACCTACAACTACAACACAACACAACTACAACTACTACCAACACAAAAAAAACCTACAACTACAACTACAAAACAACTACTACACACACACAACTACACAAAACTACTACAACTACAACACAAAAACCTACAACTACAACTACAGAAGCAACTACTACCACACAAAAACCTACAACACACTACAACCACAACTACTACACACAAAAACTACAACTACACACACAAACTACTACACACAACAAAAACCTACAACTACAACTACAACTACACTACAGGCAACTACTACCACACAAAAAACAACTACAACTACAACACAACACCTACACACTAACACAACTACAAACAACTACAACTACAACTACACACAAAAACCTACAACTACAACACAAAACCTACAACTACAAGGCAACTACTACCAACAAAAACCTACACAACACAACTACAACTACAACTACACAGGCAACTACTACCACACAAAAACCTACAACTACCAACACACAACTACTACTACAACAAACAAACCTACAACTACAACACAAAAACCTACAACTACAACTACACAGGCAACTACTACTACAACTACAACTACAAAAACCTACAACTACACTACACAAAACCACAAACTACTACAACTACACAACAAAAAACCTACAACTACAACAACACAAAACACTACAACTACACTACAACAGGCAACTACTACCACACAAAAACCTACAACTACACACAAAAACCTAACAACTACCACACAAAAACCTACAACTACACTACAACTACTACACCAAGGCAACTACTACCACACACACAAAAAACCTACAACTACAACTACACACAACCTACTAACAACAACAAAACCTACAACTACAACTACACAGGCAACTACTACCACACACCTACAAACACACCTACAACTACAACACACAAAACCTACAACTACAACACACAACAACTACAACTACCACACAAAAACTACAACTACAACTACACAGGCAACTACTACCACCAAACTACTACAACTAACACAAAAACCTACAACTACAACTACACACAACTACTACCACAACTACAACTACCACACAAAAACCTACAACTACAACTACACAGGCAACTACTACCACACAAAAACCTACAACTACCACACAAAAACCTACAACTACAACACAAAAACCTACAACTACAACACAAAAACCTACAACTACCACACAAAAACTACAACTACAACTACACAGGCAACTACTACCACACAAAAACCTACAACTACCACACAAAAACCTACAACTACACTACAACTACACAGGCAACTACTACCACACAAAAACCTACAACTACCACACAAAAACCTACAACTACAACTACACACAAAAACCTACAACTACAACACAAAAACCTACAACTACAACACAAAAACCTACAACTACAACTACACAGGCAACTACTACCACACAAAAACCTACAACTACCACACAAAAACCTACAACTACAACTACACAGGCAACTACTACAACACAAAAACCTACAACTACAACACAAAAACCTACAACTACAACACAAAAACCTACAACTACACAGGCAACTCTTGCCGCACAAAAACTTACAACTACAATTACACAGGCAACTACTACCACACAAAAACCTACAACTACAACTACACAGGCAACTACTACTACAACTACACAAACACCTACAACTACTACACACACACAAAACCTACAAC
>NW_026571266.1:0-14519 GCF_026225935.1 Boleophthalmus pectinirostris
TGAATGACAAAATGCAATACTATAATTAGAGAAAAAAAAAGCTTTTCTTCTGTCTTTATCTAGTATGATGCATTGATTTGGTATAGTTTTTACTTCCTATGCCCTCCCTTACTTAACCCTACTCCTTTTTCCAAGCTCGGGACTGGTACAAAAACCATCAAACTGGCAAATGAAGTTCAGCTATTAACATGTATAAAGTGAATGTCACCTGTGGCGTTCGGCTCCACTCACATAGAGCTCCACGAGGCTAGCAGTTACAGGAGCACATTTGGAGCTGAGTTCTATATCAGGAATAGAAATCGATTTTAACTGAGTGAAATAAAAACACCAGGATCATGTAGATCGGGTTAATACGAATATTTTAAGATCAAAACAAGCAGCCTGACAGCAGCAGTTACAGAGAGAGGGTTGATGATTTTTCAGTACAAAGTGAACGAAGCTGGAGTTGATGGAGCCAGAAGTGCGTTCATGCTCACTTCTTATTTAGAACTAGCTAGTGGGTTAACTATGTCCATACAACCTATAGTTATAAATCATTAACTCTTGTACAAAATTTGAGTCTCAATTAAGGCATTTATGGTCACAACTTTGTACCTTTCTGATGAATAGCAAAACATATAAAAACACCTTATCATTATCAGCCCCGTTAAAGGACCATTGTGTAATTTTCTGATGGAGGTTCTGTCAAATAAAAATTCTGTCAATTTTCTCCATGGAGATGTTATGTCTTTGTCTGGAATGTTTCACACTATGGTATTAAATCCTTTTATTATCATGGAGACCAAACCAGACCAAGTTAAAGGTTAGATTTGTCAAGAGGCATCCCCGCTCACAGTCAGAATGCCTGTTTTTCTAGGTACTTTTGAGCTATAAAACCACATGGAAATTAATAAATGTAAGGTAGAGCTGCTTAATGTCATACTGTAGAACGCTCCAGGTAGAGCAATGATATCTCCACAGAAACAAGCAGGTGATGGACACTTCAACTTTGCTCTCACCTCAGCTCCATGGGGCAGGCTGCGTTTTCGGGAGTCCGGGGAGGGCTCTGCTGAGTGCAGAGGGGTCAGACCGTTCCTCATCTGCTCCACTGAGGGGGACTTTGGGACAGTCCACACAGGAGCACCATCTGCACCAAACACAAGAACAAAAGTAGGTATGAGACTGGTACAGGCACAGAGGAGCTGGGCTCATTCTTTTCAAAGTTCAAAAGAAGTTGGGAGCTGTGTTTAAAAGCTTTTCAAAAGAGAAGATAAACAACATATCAGGGGTTGAGACCACTTTATGATAGACAGCACATATTTGGTATTTGATGCAAGCAACACATCAGTTATCTTACATCAAAGCCTAGAGTATAGCTGGATTATGATGATGACAGATTTTAAGATATATATTTTCCTCTATCAGGCATGTCCAAACTATTATGCAAGACTTTTTACTGCAAGTTTGTGAAAATCTAACTTGATAAAGCCAATAACAAATATTTAGTGCACCATATTGGATCTAAGCATAAAATGAAAGGTGTATTATCTCACTCAAATCTGTTATAAATGCACTTATCAAATGATCTATTATATTATCTTTATATTATTATGTTTTGATATGTGGCCCTTGACGGAAAAAAGTCTGTGCACCCTTTGGATGTTTAATTGGATGTTTAAAGATGCACTATGAAACTATGTCTGCCAACTGAGATAGTTACTGTATGTTTAATGCCATTGTGTGGAACATTCCAGACAAAGCAATAACATCTATGACTAAGTTTTATAGTGTACCTTTAAAGTTGGTCAAAAATATGAAAAAAACAAAACAACAATTATTGGTTTCAACACCTGATATGATTTAGTTCTATGTTTATACAAAGCCTCCCAACTTTTGAGAACTGGTTTTATGCATTATTGAGAAGCTTGAATATAAAAAGCAGTTGATATGAGCCTATTTGAATCTGATATAAGCTTTTCATAACAGGCATATCAGATTGACAGCAGAGACAGCAGGAAATTGGCGTGGCGTCTCAGTCCCTGTGATGTTACAAAGCAAAGGTCGAATGCTTCTTCTTCAGTTTGCTTGCATTATGGGAGAATAGACCAGTTCTGTTCTCCTTTGTTATAGACTGGGTTACTTTAGCAGCTCTTAAAGGTCCTATATTACACAAAATGGACTCTTGTGAGCTTTTTGCCATGTTAGAATATTATTACTTCATCAAAAACATACCTGGAGCTGTGTTTTGTTTCATTCACACGTCATACCATCCAAATGAATCTACGCAAAGTGTATGAACTGGAGCACTTCCTGCATTACCAAATGACATCACAAGGTGGAACAGAGTGCTTTCAGTTTGAGAAAAGAACACAATCTAAATATGCACTCTTTGTGGGTTAAACATGTGTAAATGAAACAAAATAAAGTTTCAGATATATTTGTAATGAGGAAACAGCATTATAACATAGGTCTGGAAATGGCGTAATATGGGCCCTTTAAGCAAGTTTGATTAAGAACTGAAAATACTGGTAATGGTAAATACCTTTTCCTTCAGATCTGTTTCTAGTAAAGTTATATAATGTAAAGTGTCTGCCCACATCAGTGATCTGTATTTCACGGAGCAACACCTGAACGACCTCTATGGCTTTGGCTGTGTAATAAAAAGTATTTAATTAACAGAATCACAACATTATGCAGTTTTGCAATGTCTTATCTAATAAAAAATCTTATCAGTATAGTCGAGCTACCTTTTCACTACATGCTTTTTAGACGCTTTTAAGGTACTAGATTTTTACTTAATTTTTAGCTGATTTTAAAGGCTTTGCAGGAGCTCTAAATTATTCCTCACTTTCCTGATGCATTTCTAAGCATCCTAAATATTCACAACAATGAGATAAGCATATTTCACTAATCTCAGAGGGGGTAAAGCTAACAACAACAAGCATGCTAACCAAGCACCAATGTTACTTCCTGACCATAAAAAATTTGACCAAAAGCTGCTTTTACAATATATCTATACTTACATGCAGTATGTTTCAAAGTTGAATGTTTTTATCACACAACTTAGCTATAAAAACAGATTTTTTTAAAAGGACAAACATGGTGAATTTGTACTAGTCTTTTTACATAGTAATTATCAAAAGTTGAAACTGCCTTCAGAAAAACTCTTCCACTCATTTAAAGATAAATGAAAGAGGTCAAAGGTCAGATCATGTTCACTTTGTGCGCTGTAACTGGACTCCACTGGCCTGAGTCCTGCTCTGAGCCCATTACAGTGTGCTGACATGGGCCGTGCTGGTTCTGATGAGACCAATGCAAAGCTCCTTAAAAACAGTGAAATCAGCTTCAGGCCCTTTGTGTACTGTGTGTACTGTGTGTACTGTGTGTACTGTGTACTGTGTGTACTCAGTGCTCTGGTCCGCTGACAGTTTGATGGACAGGAGCGGAGAGAGTGTTAGCGAGTCTGTGGCTAATGCTAACGGACAAGTGTACATTGATGGATCTGGATCTGAAAGCAAAATAGTTTCCATCTTTATAATTTTTATACTGTAAAGTTTACAGAAGTTCATTAATAAGCGCTGTTCCTATAAAATGAACAAAAAAAATTATAGAGATACAGTCAATGGAAGTGAGCATTTTTGCGATGTCTCATGTTTACACTGTCAGTAATCAATAATAAACTCACTATCAAATCATTTTTAAAAGCTTTTCAGGGACTGTCAAGAATAAAGATATTAAATCGGGGTAACCCAGAATTTTACGTTTTTAAAACATACATTATCACAAATGTGCTTACTGTAGTGCAGGTTTTAGGGTTCAAATGCTGCATAGCTTCTAGCACAATAATACTGACACAGAACTGGGATTAAATCTGGACTACACCAAAACTAAACCTGTCTAAACAAGGAATTCATGAAATTAAACCAAGAAGCCAGGACATTAATTTCTTCAAATATTTTTTAAGATTTAAGATTTTTTTTTACTTTGTCCATTGTCACAGAGGAACCCAGAAATGGAGAGAGTGAGATGAGGGTGGGTGAACAGTGCCATTGGTGACTGGATACATGCAGCGAAAGTGAAAGTGAAAGTAAACATGCGGCAGATGTTTCCAATGGCTCCAACTTCCATTTCTGGGCACTGATTTAAGTTCTTTAGATTCACTTCCATAAGGTAAAGGTATTATTTCAGTAGAAGCTGGTTTCTGCCATTGCACTGAAATGATCTCAAATGAAGATGTTAAAATGATTATACTGGCCATTATCACACAATATGATGAGTTTATAATATGCTTATACAGACTGTGTAAAAACAGTTCTGTTAATTAACCGATTTTCACAGTGCTTCCATAGCTCACTTCAGTTTGAGTTTCCCTGTTTCAGCAGCAGAGACCAGCTTCAGAGGGAAGGAGTTGTTTCCAGGATTGCGTCCAAATGCATTCCTTTACTTTGTGTTGTAAAGGAAAAATGCAGGATCCACTGTGCTGATATTTCACTGTCTCAATTGTGACTGGTAGGTTATTTAATGTTATTTAAAGATATATTACTTAAAAGTGCATTATGTAACTTTTTGGTCAGGGGTTCGTCACCTTCGTGTCATTGCTCTGCTTCAAATGTTCGAATATGACAATAAACAAATCTACCCTACATTTATTCAATTATAGAGATCTGACCAGTAACTGATTTGGTTTGGTCTCCATGATGATAGAAAGGTTTAAAGTCACATAGTGAAACATTTCTGACAAAGCAATAACATCTCCATACAGAAAAGCAAGTGGTGGACCTCCACCAGAAAATTGACATAATGCACCTTTAATCCCTGTGGCTATATGTATCCTGTTGATCACGTATTTGTATCAGGAGCATAAACTCATGCTTGTGCCTCTTCACAGAGGTCTCAGTCCATGCAGAGGCAGTACACACTGAACCCACCAGCCACACCCTGTATCAGCTGCACGGGCCGGATCATGCCACTGTCCCGGACCTGAACCAAGCCCCCAGCACCGCAGTGTGGGTCACATGCCAGAGGCAGGGAGCAGCTGCACCCCCTAGTGGTCAAACTGTATATGCCAAACGACGGAGAAAGAGAGGTGAGCAGTACTTGCAGCCGGGGCGTCCCACTCCACACCAGCCCCTGTCTGAGGAGCAGCTACAGGGCAGAGCGACTGTGGGCGCAAACACAACACCAACACGTGAGGAGGCAAGGCCAAGAGGGAGGGCATCTGACACAAATATGAGGACCTAAGACTGGAGCTGTTAGGGGCCTTGGAGACAAGTGTATCTTCAAGCATGTGCATGTTTTTTCACATTGCTTAAGCTGTGTTTATATCATTAATATCACATTTACATTGATGGTGTAATTAGTGAAGGTCAAGTTCACATATTTAGAGATATACTGAATATGACTGAAGATTTCTCTAGAGTCCGATCAGCTGCAGGTTTCCAGTAACAGAGTAATCTCCTAAAAGCATTGGATTTCCTGAGCTCCACCTCCTTCCTGCCGACACAGTCACTGATCAGAGACAAGAACCAAGAATCACAAAACACACATTTACCAAAACTTTTATCTTTAAAAACTCAAATATAATATGTATTGCAGTGAATCCAAAAATGCCATCTTCAGTATTGCACTCTTTGATACATTACTTAGACATCATTCTGGGGGGGTTCTACATGTATGTCCATGGCAGACTGTTCAGCAGTTACCATGGAGACCCAATGCACACATTTGCAAACACATCCTTAGTTTGTAGTAGTTTTTGACTGTAATTTGATGTGTGTGAGACATATTTAGCAGTACAAATCAGCTCACCTCTTGTGCTCAGGTGAGACAGTAAGACAGCTCTTTCTGGTCACATTATGTTAAATTTAAATTCAGATGAAAATCTAACTTGAGTAACAGAGTTGGTTCAGTGCAGAGAAGGTTTCATTTGTGATCATCTGGAGTGTGTTTTTATGATCAAGATGTTTCAGCTCCATCCAGAAGAGCACAAATGAAACCTTCTCCACATCACCCCTAGAAAATGTTGATGAAGTCAGCTGCAAAGAATAAATGTTTGTTGACATGACTACTATAGGCCTACTACATTCTACTGCTGATACAGATAACTTATTAAAGGTGTATTGTGTAACTTTTCTGATGGAGGGTTCATCAAATGCTTCACAGAGACGTTATTGCATTCCAGAAACAAGCTGGTGATGGACCCCCAACCAAAAAGTTACATAATACAGCTTTAAAAACAAATACTATCCTTCACCCTGAGATTCCTGTCCAGAGAAGCAGCTCAGGACGCAGAATGTTTAAACTCTGACTTTATTGGGTCCATAGGATTTGGCACATGTAGGGTTAACAGCTCTGACATAGGCACCAGTGAGAAAGTTTGGCAATAGTCCTTTAGGAGAGTGCATAGATTTAAAGGTACCAGTTCACACAAAAGCCCTTCATATTTGACATGCATAAACACAGAAATGTTTGTGTGGAATTTAAAATAGCTTTTTCAAACACACGTCACATACATGTCTCATTTGGCACTGCCTTTTCAATGCATTTAAATACATTGAACAATAATGAATGAAAAATGACACAAAAGACAGAAAACACAAAATGGACGGGCAAAGGTGACTAGCTAGTTTGCTGGGCCTTAATTTACTCACATAAAAAAAAATAAAAAAATACTTGTGATGTTACTGTAAATGTAACACAAGTTAAATTACTGGCAATAGTATTCACATCAATGTTGCATAGATAAATACTTATTGCTTAAAGGTCCCGTATTACACAGAATTGTTTCCTGTGAGCTTTAAGCAACATATAATATTGTTACCTCATAAAAAAACATACCTGGAGTTGTGTTGTGTTTTGTTTCATTCACACACATGTTTGAGTAATTTATTATTAGTCTGCCTACATCTCCAAAGTTCAAAATAGTTCCACCTTGGGAAGTCATGAAGTGGTAGTTTTCAAGGTAACAGCTCCTTTTACCTTTAATTCAGTACAGATTGGCAATTCCAGGTCTGAAATTATCCAAATAATTCTAGTGAAGGTGTATGGAGTTTAAAAACACAGTGGGTGCTCCATTGTGTTTTTATTACCACATGACATCACAAGGTGGAACAAAACACAACTCAAGCATATTTTTGATGAGGACACAACATTATAACATAGATCTGAAAATAACATAATATGGGCCCTTTAATGTGCGGAAAAGGAACATTTGGTTACCTTGTTATTTTGTAAATATATTAATACAACTATCAAAGCAGTACATATACGCAGTCCTTTTCCTTCTTTCAACACTTCCTGAGAATTGTACTTTGCAATCATGATACTTTATAGTTACTACTACTACATATTATCGCTATTCTTACAAAACAGCTTTTTTATCTTTAAAACAGTTATAATATGTATTTTTCAACAATTAGTTACATTAGTTCCTCTTTCCTATTACTTTAACTTCTGGTTTATTTGTCTTTCTGTATAGTAGCTGTAATAAAACTGTTTACCCCAAATGCCCTTTAGCTTTACCCTTTACCCAAATACCTACCTCTGCAGAGGACAGACACACAGACAAATGCAACTTTCAACAACATTTAGTACACACATTGAAGTTCAGAGTCTCCACCAGGCATGGGCAGGAGCCACAGTCCAACCTGCCCAAAGGGGTTTTCCCAGTGGGGCAGGGCTCAGAGCAGGGGGAGAGGGGAGAGAGGGGGGAGAGCAGCACAGACTCACCAGAGGGGGCGCTGTGGTTCCTCTGAGAGGCCTGTGACGGGGCAGGGGCGGTGGGGTTGGTCTGGGTCTGCTGGAGGATGTTGAGGCACTCTCCCAGGCAGCTCAGTGTGGCGGCGGACGTGGCTTTGAGCAGCAGCAGGTCGTGGTCCAGGCAGGAGAGGGGGCCTTTGGTTGGGAGAGAGTCAATGGACTGTACCAGGCTCTTCTGCTGGCCCTCTGCCTGGGACATCACCTGAACATACATGCATATACTATATCATTTATCTGCATTTTTTTATAGGGACATTGCACAGGGTTAGGGTATTGAACAAATGCAAACATGCGAAAGTACTGATACTTTGCAGCTGATGTCAACAATATTCCCTGACAGTGTGATGCTAACTGCAGGCTCTGCTCTGTCTGAGGCTTTATTTGACTTTAATCTGAGCTTTATTTTAGCACAATCTGACCAGAAAGAGCAAACTTAGTTGGAACTACACTAGGTGAGCTGATTTGTGCTGTGGCTTCACAGCTCTTTGCTGATTGGCCGGTGAGCAGTCTACAACTTCATGGGTTCTTGCAAACCGTCTAGTGTATTCCGATTCCTGACTTAGTCACTGGAGAGAAATTAAATTGAGTGGAGCCAGTCTGGCTAACCGCTCCGGTCTGGTGGCTGCAACTATTCCGTACAGCAGTCCAGTGGTGCTGATGGAGGTGCTGCGACGCTCTGGATCAATCAGTCGGATTCTATTTCTGCCGGACACTGGAGCGACTGCAGGCTTTTCCCTTCATGAATTAATTCTTATGGCACATACACGTGGTCTTTGTACAGCCTTCAAAAGTGCTGACCGCAACAGCCAAGCGGAGCTCCGGTCCTCATGTGAGTGTCACAGCAATAAGACCAGTCACCCACACTGAGCTGCAGCTGGATGGGGGCAGTCTGAGCCCGGGGTTAAACAAGTCTCTCACACATAAAATTACAGTCACATGCTAACTAGCATTAGACAACAGTTTTTCAGTTCATCTCTCTCACCATTTTTGTTGAAAATCAAAGACCTAAACAGGACTTTCAACACTCGTATTGACCACAGGCTCCTTTAAATCCATTTTGTATGTTTTTAGTTGTTTTTCCTTCAAAATGTTTTTGACAGTGTTTCCTAATTTTTGCACTGTGTCTCCATGGTAACTGGTAAATATTCCACCATACGGATACATGTAGAACACCCCCAACCTCATGTCACTGCAAAGTATCAATAGCTACAAAACAAATTTACATGTGCGGTCCCCAGGCAGGTAACAACACAAGTACAACATACAAAGAAGAAGTTAATACAAGAAAATTAAGTTAAGAATCTCTGTCAGTCATTTAAAGATATAAAAACTGTTAAAACCTAGATCATGTTTACTTGTTGGACCATAAAACAGAATAGTCACTTATATTAGCCAACAGTTTGTGGAAAAGAGAGCTACAGCTTTATCCCACCTCCTCAAATGTGATGCCCTTCCTAAATATGTTCCGGTCTATATAATCTTATTAAATTATAGCTTACTCAAAGTGGTGAATACATTATCGATTATGAGTCTCCTTCAGCAATCACATACACTCAGGGAGCAAGGTGGGTGAGAAGTCCTGCCCAAATGATACATGACAGAACATGGTCAGAGCAGGAATCAAACTGCCAACCTCTGAGTTTGTGAGTAACAAGGATTCTCTGCTGAGACAGAAAAAATAAACCAAAACCAATCAATACAAGCATTCATGTTCCTGTTTAGGTGCTATAGCTCGTAACTGTAATTTTATGTGTGAGAGACTTTTTTAACAGCACAAAACCTGTCGTAGGTCCAACTAAGTCAGCTCTTTCTGGTCAGACTGTGTTTAGTAGCAGTACTAGTAGTACTACTAGTAGTAGTAGTAGTAGTAGTAGTAGTAGTAGTAGTAGTAGTAGTAGTAGTAGTAGTAGTAGTAGTAGTAGTAGTAGTTATTCGGTCATTTTCCAGCACTACAAAACAAAAAGAAAACAAAACATAGACTACAACCCAGTAGATCATGACCGTAAGGGTTTAGGCTGAAGTAAAAAGTATTTATAATGTCTAACCCTATTAAACAATGACAGTATTTCAAGAAAGAAAAGCAGCATATGAAGAGCAAGTTTGCATTTACAATTTCACTTGTGACAAACTGTATATATAAGAGATAAAATATCAATTAAAACAAACTAAATTGAATGCATAATTCATTCTTTCCAAAGCTCTATGGCTCTGGAATAACGCTTTATACCCTTTTTTAAAGGCTTCTACAGTGTTAGACGTTTTTAACTCATCACTCAGGTTGCTCCATATACTAACCCCTCTAACAGAAATACAGTCACTTTTTTTCTCAGAGGGTTTGTTGATGCATAGTAATTCACAAGATTTGTTAAAAACCAAGCTCAGACTAAATTCTATCTTGAGTAACAGAGTTTCAGACAGAGTAGTACTTTCAGTTAGGACCAGAGAGTGCTGATGAGATCAGCTGCAGTGTATCAATACTATTTGATAGTATTAACACAATGCTTTTGATGACTCCTTGACCAGTAGCACTTTAAGTTAAGTCAGAAAAGACTAGACCAGCAGCAGTTGAAAAAGTTACTCATTTTCACAGACAGAACCAAACACTATTGCTCTGAAGCGTTGTTATATTGTGCGTAGGAGGTGATACAACAACAACAAGTATCTCATCTTTCTATTCAGTCTTGACAACAGACAACACAAATCTGTCTGACCATCTAAAAGAAATGAGCAGTTGTAACAAGTGCGCAATTTTACCAAAACTAATAAAAGTTCCTTAAAGGGCACGCATTATGCAGAATTTATTTTTGTGAGTGTCTTAATGTTGTCACCTCATCAAAAATATACTTGGAGTTGTGTTTTGTTTTATTCACGCATGTTTTAGTAACCCTTTATTATTAGTCTGTGTACATTTCTGATGCTCTAAATAGTCTGTTCCACCTTGTAATCTCATGAAACAATAGTTTTCAAGTTAACAGCTCCATTTACCTTTTGTTAAGTACAGATCACCAATTCTGGGGCTGAAATTATCCAAATTATTAGAGTGAAGGTGGATGAAGTTTAAAAACACACTGGAGCACTTCCTGTATTACCACATGACATCACAAGGTGGAACAAGGTGTTTTCTGTTCTGAGAGAAGAACTCAGCCTAAATATGCAGGATTTGTGTGTGAGAGAATGAAGCAAAACAGAACTCCAGGCATGTTTGTGATGAGGAAACAACATCATTACATAGATCAGAAAACAGCATAATATGGAACCTTTAAAGCTGCACTGAGTAACTTTTCTGGTGAAAGTTTCTCCACCAGTTTGTCTACCTGGAATGGCCCGCAGTAAGGCATTAAACTTGCCTATCTCAAAGGAGAAAAGCACCTGTTTTTGTTGGTCACATTACAAGGCAAATTTGTAGAGCAGTAAAAACACAAAAGTAATTTAACAGATGCAGTTCATATGGGTTTAATGCTATAGTGTGGAACATTCCAGGCAAAGCAATAACATCCATGGAGTCAGGTGACAGGTGACATATCCTCCACCAGAAAATGCCTCTTTAAGATGTAACATAAGAGACTCTCGAGCGTGAGTCAGCAAAAAATATGATTTCTGTAGAGTTGACTTCAATTTGTGGCATTTTCTTTCTAGTCTTCCTCGCGTTTCTGAGTCACAAAGGTAATTGCATTGATGAGATGAACGTGTCCTATGAAACAGATTTGTAGCTCAAGAAGTTTGAAGGGCAGAGTTAAACATCAAGATGCCAAACAGAGTCTATTAAAACCCAGGTACAAAACGTGACCAGCATTAATATGTGTAAAACAGCTGACTAATTGGTGACGCATACTTCTTCGATTGTACATACACATACAATCCATCAACTTTGAGTGATGGAGTGGGGGCTGTGCGCACCCAAGCATCCAGACAGCTGTCATTAAGGAGAGGGATACTGCACACTCATACAATATTAATGAACAAAACATTTCCAGGCTGATAAACAAGCCTATTAGCAGCAACAAGCATATCATTTTTACCTTTGCTGACTCACGCTCGAGAGTCTCTTATGTTACATCTTAAAGAGGCATTTTCTGGTGGAGGATATGTCACCTGTCACCTGACTCCATGGATGTTATTGCTTTGCCTGGAATGTTCCACACTATAGCATTAAACCCATATGAACTGCATCTGTTAAATTACTTTTGTGTTTTTACTGCTCTACAAATTTGCCTTGTAATGTGACCAACAAAAACAGGTGCTTTTCTCCTTTGAGATAGGCAAGTTTAATGCCTTACTGCGGGCCATTCCAGGTAGACAAACTGGTGGAGAAACTTTCACCAGAAAAGTTACTCAGTGCAGCTTTAAAGGTTCCATATTATGCTGTTTTCTGATCTATGTAATGATGTTGTTTCCTCATCACAAACATGCCTGGAGTTCTGTTTTGCTTCATTCTCACACACAAATCCTGCATATTTAGGCTGAGTTCTTCTCTCAGAACAGAAAACACCTTGTTCCACCTTGTGATGTCATGTGGTAATACAGGAAGTGCTCCAATGTGTTTTTAAACTTCATCCACCTTCACTCTAATAATTTGGATAATTTCAGCCCCAGAATTGGTGATCTGTACTTAACAAAAGGTAAATGGAGCTGTTAACTTGAAAACTATTGTTTCATGACATTACAAGGTGGAACAGACTATTTAGAGCATCAGAAATGTACACAGACTAATAATAAAGGGTTACTAAAACATGCGTGAATAAAACAAAACACAACTCCAAGTATATTTTTGATGAGGTGACAACATTAAGACACTCACAAAAATAAATTCTGCATAATGCGTGCCCTTTAAGGAACTTTTATTAGTTTTGGTAAAATTGCGCACTTGTTACAACTGCTCATTTCTTTTAGATGGTCAGACAGATTTGTGTTGTCTGTTGTCAAGACTGAATAGAAAGATGAGATACTTGTTGTTGTTGTATCACCTCCTACGCACAATATAACAACGCTTCAGAGCAATAGTGTTTGGTTCTGTCTGTGAAAATGAGTAACTTTTTCAACTGCTGCTGGTCTAGTCTTTTCTGACTTAACTTAAAGTGCTACTGGTCAAGGAGTCATCAAAAGCATTGTGTTAATACTATCAAATAGTATTGATACACTGCAGCTGATCTCATCAGCACTCTCTGGTCCTAACTGAAAGTACTACTCTGTCTGAAACTCTGTCACTCAAGATAGAATTTAGTCTGAGCTTGGTTTTTAACAAATCTTGTGAATTACTATGCATCAACAAACCCTCTGAGAAAAAAAAGTGACTGTATTTCTGTTAGAGGGGTTAGTATATGGAGCAACCTGAGTGATGAGTTAAAAAACGTCTAACACTGTAGAAGCCTTTAAAAAAGGGTATAAAGCGTTATTCCAGAGCCATAGAGCTTTGGAAAGAATGAATTATGCATTCAATTTAGTTTGTTTTAATTGATATTTTATCTCTTATATATACAGTTTGTCACAAGTGAAATTGTAAATGCAAACTTGCTCTTCATATGCTGCTTTTCTTTCTTGAAATACTGTCATTGTTTAATAGGGTTAGACATTATAAATACTTTTTACTTCAGCCTAAACCCTTACGGTCATGATCTACTGGGTTGTAGTCTATGTTTTGTTTTCTTTTTGTTTTGTAGTGCTGGAAAATGACCGAATAAACTACTACTACTACTACTACTACTACTACTACTACTACTACTACTACTACTACTACTACTACTACTACTACTACTACTACTAGTAGTACTACTAGTACTGCTACTAAACACAGTCTGACCAGAAAGAGCTGACTTAGTTGGACCTACGACAGGTTTTGTGCTGTTAAAAAAGTCTCTCACACATAAAATTACAGTTACGAGCTATAGCACCTAAACAGGAACATGAATGCTTGTATTGATTGGTTTTGGTTTATTTTTTTCTGTCTCAGCAGAGAATCCTTGTTACTCACAAACTCAGAGGTTGGCAGTTTGATTCCTGCTCTGACCATGTTCTGTCATGTATCATTTGGGCAGGACTTCTCACCCACCTTGCTCCCTGAGTGTATGTGATTGCTGAAGGAGACTCATAATCGATAATGTATTCACCACTTTGAGTAAGCTATAATTTAATAAGATTATATAGACCGGAACATATTTAGGAAGGGCATCACATTTGAGGAGGTGGGATAAAGCTGTAGCTCTCTTTTCCACAAACTGTTGGCTAATATAAGTGACTATTCTGTTTTATGGTCCAACAAGTAAACATGATCTAGGTTTTAACAGTTTTTATATCTTTAAATGACTGACAGAGATTCTTAACTTAATTTTCTTGTATTAACTTCTTCTTTGTATGTTGTACTTGTGTTGTTACCTGCCTGGGGACCGCACATGTAAATTTGTTTTGTAGCTATTGATACTTTGCAGTGACATGAGGTTGGGGGTGTTCTACATGTATCCGTATGGTGGAATATTTACCAGTTACCATGGAGACACAGTGCAAAAATTAGGAAACACTGTCAAAAACATTTTGAAGGAAAACAACTAAAAACATACAAAATGGATTTTAAAGGAGCCTGTGGTCAATACGAGTGTTGAAAGTCCTGTTTAGGTCTTTGATTTTCAACAAAAATGGTGAGAGAGATGAACTGAAAAACTGTTGTCTAATGCTAGTTAGCATGTGACTGTAATTTATGTGGAGAGACTTGTTTAACCCCGGGCTCAGACTGCCCCCCAGCTGCAGCTCAGTTGGGTGACTGTCTTATTGCTGTGACACTCACATGAGGA
>NW_026571267.1:0-25000 GCF_026225935.1 Boleophthalmus pectinirostris
AGCTCAAAAACACCTAGAAAAACAGGCATTCTGACTGTGAGCAGGGTTGCCTCTTCACAGATCTGATTTGTAACTTGGTCTGGTTTGGTCTCTGTGAAAATAGAAAGAAGAAAATTCCAAACAAAACAGCATTTGATGGTCTCTCACCAGAAAATGTACTCGATGCACCTTTAATTAATCATAAATCCTAGAAAATTTTAAATTCCATTTTCGAAGTGCTGGTATCTTAATGTGGAATCTGGTATCTGTTTGCTGTGTAATTATGCAGATATATGCCACTGTGAAGATGTAAATGTCACAAAAATTCCATTTTCACTTAACAAAAAACCTGTTATATACTATAGGCTAAAAGGTGTATTAAAATTCAAGTTGGCCCCTCCTTTATAGATTATTCAGTGACTGCAAACTCTCGCATTGTGGTGGTGACGGCTGGGGTGCGTCAGCAGGAGGGAGAGAGCCGACTGAACCTGGTCCAAAGAAACGTGAACATCTTCAAACACATCATCCCTCAAATCGTCAGATACAGCCCTGACTGTATTATACTGGTGGTCTCCAACCCTGGTAATATTCAATACAAACTGAATCTGCCACGCTGTAAAAAAGAATGATATGCTGTATGTACGTAGTAGCATTTGTTACAATTGGCCAGTCAAGATTACATACTTCAATACAAATATACAGAATGGACCAGTCTTGTCCTGTGCTGAAATATATATTTTTTAAAAACAAAAAAAACTTTTCTTCACAGGCATGAAATAAGTATCGTTATGAGTCAGAAATCTTAAATAATAAATTTTGAATAATGTTTTTTGGTTCATCTCGTCATTTCCTTGTCATAGTATCTGAACTGTTCCTTTCCAGTTGATGTGTTGACATATGTTACGTGGAAGCTGAGTGGTCTCCCCATGCATCGAGTCATCGGCAGTGGCACAAATTTGGACTCTGCTCGCTTTCGTTATTTGATGGCTGACAAACTGGGCATTCACCCAAGCAGCTTCAATGGCTGGATCCTGGGAGAACATGGAGACACCAGTGGTAAGATATCACTTTGTTTTCACTTGGGAGAGATTATATACATGGATTTTAGCTTCCTGTTATATGCAAAGGTTTACACTCTTTGTTGCTCATTCTGCTATTATATGGGCTGCAGCAACAAAAAAGCTTCACAGCAGTTAATTTTTTTTTTGTCTATTTATGTTGGAGGAAATTGGAAGATGTTGGAATAGCAAATACATTAACACTGCTTTTGCAAAATGTAATGGACATTTACACAAGATCACACTGGAAATGCAGTATACCGTGTGCAGTATGTCTCTATATTCATACATTCTGTACTCTCTGAGGCCGTTCTCCTTGTTTGATTCATGTTTGAATTTCTATATTGAAAGTGACAGTGTTTGGGCCACAGTCTTTAGCCATGTGAGGACAGACCTGCAGTATTGAAATAACAAGATGAATTCACAGATCGTGTATTTTTGTGAATGAGAGCTGTGTCACGCGTTCTGAGAAAGAGCCTGAGGACTGTTTGAGCTGATGAGAACTAGTCCAAATTATTTGACCATCTGTGGTGCTAAAGCGATTTTAAAAAACTGTAAAAACACAGTATCATGTTTTTAACACCTGCTGTTAGGGGCTGGGCTATGTAGTTAATCCAATTTAATCACAATTTAGTTTTAGTCATTTCTGTTATTTCGTAATGTGTTTTAACAGTGCTCTGCCTGGGGGTACACACTGACACTGCTATGAAGTGACACTTGCACTCATCTTGTTCATCCTAATCAAGTGTATATTTAACAGTCTCCTTCCATATGCGTTAAACAGGCACACGTAACATGCAACATAATCAGTAAGCATATGTAATCTTTAAAACTTTTTTGTCACATCATTATCTTAGGCTGTGATGGCATAATGATACTTTTGATATTTAAACACAATATCACATTGAACACCTATTGTTAGGAGCTGGGCTATGCTATTAAATCCACTTTTAATTGAGACTGTTAATATAGGACTCTGTATCTGCATGTGGTTTTAGCAGAGATTTAGTTTTGAATGGCTTCTCTTCTGAAATTATTTTTTAATAACACAAAATAAAATAAATTAAAAAAAATTAAAAAAAAATTATATATATATATATATATATATATATATATATATATATATATATATATATATATATATATATATATATATATATATATATATATTATATATATATAATATTATTAATTATTATTATTATTTTTATTTTATTTTTGTGGCATATTGCCCAACCTTATTTGTTGTAGTAAATAATAATACAGTTATGTGTCTCTAGTTCCTGTCTGGAGTGGGGCAAATGTGGCTGGAGTCAGTCTACAGACACTGAACCCAAACATTGGCACTGAAGAGGATGAGGAGAACTGGAAAGAGACTCACAAAATGGTGGTGGACAGGTGAGCTAGGTCTTATCTGTTATTTCTGAATTTTCTCCACTTATGTTGTGTCTTGTCTTTCAGTGCGTATGAAGTGATTAAACTGAAGGGATACACAAACTGGGCCATTGGTCTGAGTGTGGCCGACCTCACAGAAAGCATTATGAGGAACATGAACCGAATCCACCCAGTCTCCACCATGGTCCAGGTACAACTCTGCACACTTTAGCAAGTACCCTACCCACTTTAATGTGTATGGCAGATATATAGAAATAATTACGTATTTTTTGAATGTTAACTAGTATAATAAGACAGTGAACACAATATAAAGACAGGCCATGGTAATTACTTTATCGATTCAATATATACTATTATTCAATATATGAAAACTGGAACAATATATTTTGTGACTCAATATTTGTGTGTACATTTTCTGTGCAAAAGTGGTGAGATTTGTGTTATAATATTTGAGCTGTAGTGGGTTGAAAAAGTGACTTAAAAATCTGACAATTATTGATTCATTCTGTTATCTATTTGTTGTAGCTCATTGGTTTTAAATAATATGTATTTTATAATACTATACTAGTCTATTAAAAATGTATAAAGTACTTTCATATTATTGTTTATTGTAATATTTCTCTGTAGCAACATATCGTGCTTTAAAATTTGTTATTGTGACAGGCCTCTGTGAAGATGAATTATAGTTATTGGCCGTTTTCTGTAATTCTGTTCAATGATTAAGCCCTTTTCACAGGAACAGTAATTACCATTTTCAATCAAGGATCATGAATAAAATAGCTGCACTGAAATGAGGAAATGTATTTATCGAGGATGCTTGAATTTGCCTAAGATTTCCTGTTATTATCTAGTTTTAGATGTGAAGCTGATTTTTGTAGGTAAGGATCATTGTTCAGGCCTGTCTTTACACGCTTCACCTTGGGGTTTTTTTATGATCTGGTCCATTTACATTGCATCATTTCATTGTTTCTGCCCTTTCACCTTATTTGCATTGACTGTTGGCCCGGCTTTGTGCAGGGCATGTATGGGATAGGTGAGGAGGTGTACCTGAGCCTGCCCTGTGTCCTGAATGGAGGGGGCGTGTCCAGTGTGGTGAATATGACTCTGACACAGGAGGAAGTGGGTCAGCTGCAGGACAGTGCCAGCACCCTGTGGGACATCCAGAAAGACCTGAAGGACCTCTGAATGGACAGTAGGGGGCAATATGTTCCACATCTCTTTAAAAAGGCTCTTCATCTCCTGTCATAGCTGTCTATAGAGTCTCAGCTACAGTTGGTGTGTATTCATTTGACCATTTAACTCTATAGCATATGGCTTTCATCACAGCATCAAGGTATTCTTTCTATGTAACAAAACATTGAATAACACTAATAACACTACATTAAATAATAATATGTATCTTAAAATAATGTGGAGAATATAAAATGCACGTCTTGTATTTTGTGATCCAAAAATTCTGAATTATATAGAGCTATCTTAATAACTATAATGTATCCTAATTTATTATGTTATTTATTTTATTGTTGTCTGACTAAACTCAAATCATGTTTTTGTAATTTTACTCATCCATTAATTTGAAATATATTGTTAATATTGTGTGCCATGTGTTCTCTCCTTTTGTTCAAATATACATGTCTCTATAAATGCTCTATTTTCTAAAGTAATATATAAGAGTTTATAAACAACAGTATATTCCCTTGTCATTAACTAGATATTAAATCTAGCCCACCTCTGGATATCTCTGTTGTAGCTGTGCCCCTCTTTTACTCATTAGCAATAAGCTTAAATCAACAGTATATTAAACAAATCAGTCAGTGTTTTCCCACAAATTTCTCATGAGACTATAGTTATTTGTATTCATTGAAAAAACATTTATATAAATATTTCATGGAGTAAAAATGTAACTTAATGCATTTATTCCATGTTAAAACAAAGAAAATCAAAAGAAATGTATATACCACCATAATCTCTTCTTTTTATAGAAACACTGCACTGTTTTTGTTCATCTTTTACGTATCACGTATATCCATTAACAGATAAAAGTCTATTTCCAAGCACAAATAAGTTATGAGTTAACTCCTGTTTTCTTATTTGTCGACCTGCGTTTGACCCAACACACCTCCCACAAAGTGATGATGCCTGAATGATGTTCAGTGCGTCACTAATCACTACAATGTGTGAACAAGCTCATTAATGCCACAAGGAAATATATTTCATTGACTTTACTCCATTGAAAAATAAAAGCTATTTGTGTCTCATTAAACCCAGTGAGAAGCAAGGTGGAGTTTATTCTCAAGAAACATACTTAATTTACACTGAGTTTTGTAAAGGAACAAACAGCAGTTACAGTGAATCGTGGAGATAGTCATATGGATCAATGCCACCTGAAAGAAAAAAATCTTTTAATTTCCTTTTCTTTCTTTTGATACGTTATTATTATTATTATTATTTTATTTATTTTTTTTACCTTGTTCAATCATTCTCAGGAGATTGAATATTCTAGGTGAGATCCTCAGTTCATCATCATTGCTTTCACGGTACATCACTACAAAAATATCAGACGTTAAAAAAACTATAATTTTTCATAACACTTACAACGCCTACTGAGGTGCTGACTGCTGGGAAATTACATATTGAACTGTGAGGCTGTGATTTAAATTGGAAAAGTAATTATTGAATCTAAAATCCTATTAACCACAAGCATTTATTTAAACATCAATAAATAAATTATTCACATTTAATTAAGATAATATTGTTCAGAACTCACCATCAGGTAAAGCGGCTGCATTGTTACTCCTACGCTCCACAACTGAACGATGTCTCTCTGAACAGACATAAGTTACATTACATTATTTATTATTATTGATGCACTGAACTGATGTAATTTACTTTTGCTGTATAGACGTACGTGCTCCTTTTAAATATAACATAGCCTGAGGGGTCCAGTTCCTCCTCTGGAAAAAAAAATCAACATTGCATTGAAGTTTTAGTGGTAATAAATATACATTGTAATAAAATGCATTAAACCTACATATGGTGCAGTCCAACATTGGCAAACCAGTGACAACACAAGCACCGCAATGAAAGCCATCACTGGAGTCTGTACAAAAAATGTTTACACTATTTCATTTAAAGATGCTTTATGTAACTTTTCTGTCAGAGGGTCCATCACCTGCTTGTTTCTATGGATATGTCATTGCTCTGCCTGGAATGTTCCATAGTATGACATTAAACAGTTCTACTTTACATTTATTAAATTACAGGTGGTTTTGCTGCTCAAAAATACCTAGAAAAACAGGCATTCTGACTGTGAGGGGGTTGCCTCTCCACAGATCTGACCTGTAACTAGGTCTGGTTTGGATTCCATGAAGATAAAAAGTTACCATACTGTGGAACACTCCAGGTTAAGCAATAATATTTCCATAGAGAAAAGCGTTTGATGAACCCTCCGCCAGAAAAGTTACACAGTGCACCTTTAATGCAAATAACATAACCAAAATCACAAGCAATTAAATCATGTTAGCAATTTTTAGATCAAATACACTGAGGCATTCTTACAGCATCAAAAGGCAAACCAAAAGTAAATCAAGTTGAAAATCTAAATTACATCAGATTAAAGGTCTTCCAATTAAAATAATGATACATTTAAACTTACTTGTTGTGGCTGATCCCGTTACTGTGTTTTCTCAGTCCCTTGTTATCAATAAGCTTTCTCCGAGTACGTTACTCTTATAAAGCTCTAACGATGGCGATGACAGGTCATTTGCAACATTTTCTTTGCAGGGTGTTAAAATGTCACCTCTAATGTGTCACAGAGGGAGCCACCCACCACAGCTAAACACGGTAATTTAAGTGTATTATTTTTATTGTATTATTATATTATGTGCCATGAAACTTAGTGTTTTTCTATATTATCCATATCCCCTCCCACAATCATATGTTTGTTGCATTTACTCACATAGTAATAACACATGACTAAAAAGTTCACACACTTTATTCCAAGTATGTATTTACAAAAGTTACAGTAAAATGTTCAACTTGACCTCCTATGTATTTTATGCTCAAGCAACATTTAGCTTGTTATTTTATTTTATACATTATTTTAGTAACAACAGACAGAGTGAGCCAGTCCATTGGGGAGTGCGTACTGTAACAGTTCACCCAGTGGTCCATGGGCAGCAGTCTTTAAATAACAACAAACTGGAATGAAACAAAAGCATGTTTCCAGTCTTTCAAAATAAAAATGTATGATGTTATCCAGTGGCAAAGCGTAGAACTCTCCTTTCACAGAAGAAGCCAAAATACTTATCAAATGTCTCTGAATTAATATTTTTCAACATCTTCTGTGCTCTTTTAACTGAGTGGCAATGACCAAAGTTTAAGGTCCCAGTTTGAAAAATCCTCAAAAATAAGGCAGCTGTTATACCATGGCATTGCTCTCTCCAATCTTGTCAACGAGCTGCAAAAAGCACAAAGAAAACATTTGTAAAAGTTATAATGTATTATGTAAATAGAGTAAAGCACGGAAAATAGAAGTTACATTAACAAGGATCTTTTTTATTTTGTTATATTACGCATCCCATTAGCAACTTTGAGCTTGTGAACTACTTTTATAGCCCCAGCTGCCCAAGAGCAGATGGAAATGTGTCTGCTATTCAACCCTTCTCACACCTCAGGCATGGGGTGTCTATCACAGTAACACACACTTTCAAGGAGGGAAAAGTGTCTTGCTCAAAGACACATCCAGATACAGACTATATATTTTATGCATGGAAAATTATTTGAAAAATGACAGAGGGATACTGATCTGATGATAACTGCAGCTCTTGAATTCAACATACCTTACTCATATTATGACCCACCATGCGCAATGAATAGCCTCAAACGATACTTTAAACAATATAACAATACTGGAAGTTGAAATGGATTCCCTTAACTTTAATGTATTAAAATTCCAGACATTTTGAGGACACATGGTAATGCGCTATTGCCATTAATTTAATGTTTAAAGTGGCAATTGTGCAAATAGTTACAATTGCAACTGTTCTAAATTAATATGCACCGAATTTCACAGGATTTTCAATATTTCTTTACTTAAATTCTTTCATGGCTATGGTGACAGGCATTTATAAAGTGGATATTTTCTATATAATACTTACAGAGCGTATTCCTGGTAAACTAAGCAGAGATCCAAGAACAGGGATTCGTCTGATAAAGCCCACAGCCACCGGGAAGAATCCCCTGTAGGAAACATGAGAGATGCCAAGATAAAAATAGACACTGGGTTTACAACAGAATTGGCTCTTTGTGATTAACTTGTGGCTGAACTGACCTAAACAAGAGAAAGAAACCGTATATCTCCAGTACTACGCCAACAATGGGCCAGCCAATCAGCACCACAAACACTCCTCCCAGGAAGAAACTAGTGGCTTTCGCTTTGTGTCTCTGGAAAAAGAATCTGAAGGTCCGCTCCAGACCAATGACAAAGGAAAGGCCTGAGACAAACAGGATCTGGAAAGGCAAAAAGATTAGTCACTAAAAGTACATAGATGGATGTACTGTCATGTACTGAACAGAATGATCAACATACATTTCCAATAGCTAGAAGAGCTTTATCAAAAAACAGCATCATCCCAAAGAAGAGGAAGAATACACCAAACCCTGTCAACCCCATCCCAATTTCTGTGGACAAACAGTAAAAATATTAAGTTAAAACATTTATAAACCTGTTGTGCACATATATAATACACTAAAACAGAAAGGCCTTGTATCATGTGATTAGGTAAATGCCTTTTTTATCACTGAGGCTGTAAAGCATGCTGAAAAAATGTACAATATGAACGAATATTTATAGCGTTAAACATATGGAAGTGATCTGTTAGAAGACCATGCCACAATCGTAATGGTGCCACTCTTTTAAAGTACAGTACAGTTCACGTGGACTCAAAGTGCCCAAAACAAGAGCATGATTAAAATCAAAGGCTAAATAAAGAAGATGATAAAGGAGCTTAATTTTAGAGTGACGTTGTACTAGGTGACGTTGAAGTTGTGCAGCCAATTGTGTGGAGGCTAAAAGCCCATACATTCGTTTTTTAAAAAGAAGCTAAAGACAAAGAGCCGCGACACAGCGGGAATATTCTTACTTTGCGAGTCCGTGAGTGAAATCATTTTGGCAGCGGACCAGGACAATGTTTCTGAATCAAATATGGCCCGTAAAAACTAGAAAACGGCTTTAATGGCTAAACTGTTGATGCTGTAGCTGCTGCGAAGGCAGAGCTAGCGGTTTACGTGTGTTACGTACGCACGGTACGCACGATACGCAACGCCACGTCTCCCCAGCCACGTCCTCTGCCAAAGATCCTCGAAGTGAAGATGGCCAACTCTGTGCCAGAATGGTTCAAGCAGCTGCTGTTCACACCATAGATCTATAGACTCAGGTTTACAAATGGATCTAGTTCTATGTGTTCACAGTTGCTTGGAAAAAAAGAACAAGTTTATGAACAGATCCAATTAAAATTTATTTTCTGCGTTTTCTGTATTGCTATACGACCAATAAACCCTTACATAATTTGTAAGCAGACAGACTGAGGCCTCTTTTTTCATTTCTGCAAACCTCTCTCTCGCGCCGTGTGTCGCTGTGGTGTTTTACTACAACTCCCATGAGCAGCCGATGCGGAAGTTTGGATTCCCGGTCGGACGTGTTTAATCTGAATCAAACAAACTGCAGCTGATGTGCAAGTATGCACATGAAAAGATTCAGGTTAATAAAGTGACGGTTCTTCCCTCAAGAAATTTAATCGGCAACCGACATGGGGACGGCCTTTGCGATCGCTTTAGTATTTATTGGATGTTGTAGTAATGTTGTTTTTCTGGAGCTGCTCGTAAGGTCAGTGACAAACTTAGAACTGTGGTATTTTCCCCTATGGCTCTTAAATATCCACAGGTTTCAGCAGCTGCGGCCTAGTTTTCTTTTACTATAATCTATTATCTATTTCTATAGGCCATTGGCTCTTTATAGTCTTCAGCTTTCTATAATCTATAGCTTTCATGCAATGATATAAGCTTCAATAAAGTTGCATGCTATTTTTGTTATCATATTTGTTATCATATTAACTTTTTATTTTTTCAGAGATTTCCCAGGATGCGGTAATATTGTCACTTTTGCACAGTTTCTGTTTATTGCTGTGGAAGGTTTTATCTTTGAAAGTAAATTTGGTCGGAAAAAACCTGCTATCCCTATGAGGTAAACTGTACTTACAATGTTTTATTCATCTACAACATTCATTCATTTATTGTCAGGATGCAAGAAAATTATTATTTATCGTTTTTTCCAGCAACTATGTTATTATGGTAACTATGTTCTTCTTTGTGAGTGTGGTGAACAACTATGCACTGAACTTCAATATTGCCATGCCGCTGCACATGATCTTTAGATCTGTGAGTTTCAGCACTTTTTATCTTGAGAATATTATCTCTCTTTTTCTTTTTTTCTTGCGTTCTTCTCCCACTATTGCTGCAGTAGCCTTATTGCACCATATTCTTTTTGCAGGGGTCACTTATTGCAAATATGATCCTGGGTATAATTATCCTGAAGAAAAGGTGCCTCAAATGATTCACATTCTCATTTTCACAAGGTCAAATTTTAACTAATGTTCTGTAAATAACTATGTAATAACACATTTTTTAGGTATTCTGCCAGCAAATATCTTTCTATAGTACTGGTATCCATTGGCATTTTCATATGCACAATAATGTCAGCTAAACAAGTGGTAAGTAGGTTTTTCCATCAACTGTCATCTTTTTCTTTCTTCTTAGTTGAATATTATTTTGTTTATTTTCATTGCAGCAGAACAGTGCCAATGAGGGATCAGAAGAAGTAGGAGTTTATGCATTTGTTCACTGGCTCATAGGTATGTGTTACTATTTAATAGCCAATGTAAGAAAAAAAATCACTTTGGATCTTTACATTGGAGTATTGCATGTTTGAATAGAATTTAGTTTTTATTGCACAATTACACATTTATCTATGGATTTTAATGTATTCCTGTATTGTTTGTTTAGTTTTTAAATAAAGACAATTAAGGCCTATGACATTTGAAGGCATTTGGTTTTAGAAATGTATCATTTTATATTTTAGGCATTGCAATGCTGACGTTTGCTCTGCTCATGTCTGCAAGGATGGGTATTTTTCAAGAGACTTTGTATAAAAAATACGGAAAACACTCCAAAGAGGCCCTGTTTTATAATGTAAGATTCCGCTGTAAGATTGTTAACATTTGTGACCTTGTGTGTATAAGCTTGTTTACTGTTTCCTCAGCACTGCCTGCCCCTTCCCGGCTTTCTGCTGTTCTCCACCAACATCTACAGACACTCCATTTATTTTAGCCAGAGCTGTATGTAATAGTTTCTTGTGAATTGAACATTTACACTTTCATGCCTACTAAAATATTTGTTCTCTTTTTAGCTCCCATGACAGTTCCACTTGTTGGACTGACTGTGCCTATAATGTGGTTTTACCTATTTATGAACGTCATCACACAGTATCCTTTAAAATATATATACATAGTACCAAAATCATTACAATATTTCACCAATTAGTTTTTTTGTGTATGTGTAATTTACCAAACCAAAACATTATATTTTTGTATGTAAAAAACACATGTTTCTAATTGGTTTATTATCTGTTTACTTTCTAGTTTATCATCATTATTTCTACACCATGACAACACATGCATATTTGTATGTTTGGTCATATTAGAACATACCAATCAGAAACATTTTAATAGGTTTGGTACTTATACAGAGACTTTCAATATAGAGATGTGTATCTGCGTAGTCACTGAATAACTATTATTACCAACCAACAATGTAAACAGAGCAATTAAACATAATAATGAAAAAATAACAACATTTTTAATGCGCATCTAACTGCAGCTGTGATGAATTGGAAACTTGGGAGGCACATCTCAGAATGTAGGATTCTAAACTATATGTTGCTTTTTATGTTGTATGTTAAATACTATTACCCAGTTCTAGTTCTAATTTACCTGGTAACACAATATTAATTATAAAGTCAATATTGTGAAAATAACTTTAACCAGCTCTTTCAGATACGTGTGCATTCGTGGTGTCTTCATCTTGACCACAGAGTGCGCGTCACTCACGGTCACTTTGGTCGTGACATTGAGAAAGTTTTTGAGCCTCATCTTCTCCATTATTTACTTCCAAAACCCCTTCACTGTGTGGCACTGGGTTGGCACAACTGTGGTCTTTGTGGGCACCCTTCTGTATACAGAGGTCCTGAGCAGTTTGTACACAGCCCTACTTGGACCACCTGCCAAAGAAAAGAAAAAGGAGTGAAAGATGAAATGGTTTGAACAAATACTCCTGTACAGATTTAGGAATAGGTTTAGTATTCAATTTTTAGACGATCATTCAAATTTGGTATCAAATAATGCACTGGAATGAAACACCTCCTTTTGTTTTTCTTTTCCACAGTTGACGATGTTATGCAATTTCATTATGTTCTGGTTGTTTTAGCAAGCACTTACAAGTTGTATATGGCATTTCTTATATTATTTTAGCAAATTTCAAGCAAATAATAATAATAATTTTAAGCATTTTATTTATTTTTCACATTTAATGCAGTACTCAATGCAGATAAAATGTGAAATTTGAAACTTGAATATTGATAAGAGATGTGTTGAGTCTCTCAGCCTTTTTTGACTAGTTTGAGAAGTGTCTGTAAAGTCACTTGTTTGTAAATAAAAAGATATGGGCGATTTGAAGATCAAATGAATTTGTTTGTGGGTAATTGGCATGTGCATTATGGCTCTTTTTATTACACAAAAGACCTAACCTCTAAAACTAATCTACTAGATGTCTTCATTGCAATTATTTGGAGTAGTGTATATAGGCTAGTAGTATATAGACTATTTCCTCAGCCAATGTTTTAGAGCACATATAACTTTAAAAAACAATAACCTAGACCTTCATGATATAATTTGTGTGTATGAGACTAGTTATTTTCTTTTATTAGGCTAATATTCCTATCTGGGACATTATGTTCTCTCACACTTGGCAAATTAATCTACATTATCCAATCAGAAAAGGTGTTGTTGAGCTTCAGCCAATGGAAGCAGCCGTTGTTGCAGCATGGGTGGGCGGGGCAGGCTTTTGCAGCTTGATATCACTGGGCTTACACTGGTTGATAGACGCACGTTGTAGATTTAATAATTTCCAATAATTTGTTTGCATTTTGCGGTGACACTCCGGCCGGATGGGGGGAAACGGCCCGAGTCACTTTGCTACGGGAGAAGAAGAAGGTGGAGTGACTTTTGTGAAGGGCATTCGGGTGAGTAAAAGAGAAGCCTGCAAACTTATTATGGAGCGACAGTAACACAAGAGTGCACCATAGTAATATGAGAAATAGCCTTTTCTGCACGTGGGTAAATCAATACTGTGATGGTTTGTGCCAACTGTCTCAACTATATCCAGCGGCATGTCCTACAATTATAAAATCATAATAGAAAGCACGTGTCTCTGGTATTTAAACTAGAGATGATGATGATGATAATATGATAATCATAAAGTAATAGTTATAGTAACGCCTATAGTAAAGCTTGCTGTGGTCTTTTCAGATTGTTCTTGGCTCAAATTATTTTCAGTTCACCTTTGCAACTTTCCTTCCCCACGTGACCCTAAACAAAAGGCAAAACGTATTACCAAACTACCAAACCTGACAAATAGCAGTATGGTATATAAGGTAGGTTATGCATTGATTTGGGGAAATAATCACACTGACAACTTCTGTATAAATGCAGTCAAATATTTTATAAAATCCCCATGATGAGCTTTACAAAGAGTATATTTTGTTGCGGTGTTGATGGTGTGTTTCTTGGAATTTAGTAAGCTCTGTATTATGACATTTCCTATGCTGTGATAAACCTGAACCAAAAATGCATCACCACACAGATGGCCACTGTCTATTTTGAGCATTTATATAAGATCATTATTGTTTACACTAAAAAGTAACCCTTAACATTATAACATAGGTCAGAAAATAGCTTTATATGGGCTTTTTAAATGATGTTTCCTCATCAAAAAAGTTTTTTTAACACACAAACCCTGCATATTTAGGCTGAGTTCTTCTCTCTAATCCAAAAAGCACTCTGTTCCACCTTGTGATGTCATGTGGTTATACAGGAAGTGCTCAACTATGTTTTTAATCTCCATACATCTTCACTAGAATCTTTTGGACAATTTCAGATCTGAGATTGTCAGTGTCTACTGAACTAACAGTAAAAGGAAGCTGTTACATTGAAAACTACCAGTGCATGACATCACAAGGTGGAAAAGAGTTGTTTGAGCTTCGGCGATGTAAACAGACTAATAATAAAGGATTACTCAAATGTGTGAAAGAAACAAACATAACTTCAAGTGATGAGGTAACAGTCTTATAGCATGTCTGAAAGCTTGTATGAGTCAATTTTGTGTAATATAGGATCTTTGACATAAAACAGACATGATATGACTGACTGAATATTGTTTGAGCCCCAATATCATGTTACTAACTTTTTTCCTATAGCTTTCAGACCGAGTCATACACCGAATGCGGCAGCCTTCAAAGGCTCCTCCATCTACAGAGGGCGAACCATCTACTGCTAAATCTGAAACTCCTCCCTCAGTCCAGGATCTGCTCCCACTCCTGACCCCCTCACCCCCTCAGGATGTCCCAACTACAGTTGCTCCATCACTGGACACTGCACCACCACAACCACCACCTGTTAAGCTAGTCCCACCTCCACCTGTAAAGTTTCACTCTCTTCCCCCTCCTAGTGTAGAGGCCACACCCGAACCCAAAGCCACACCCACAACTGAACCCTCCCCACCTGCAGCCATAGAAACGCCTGTAGATCTACCTCCACTGGCTGCTGACCCGGGACCAACTCCTCCACCACCAATAATTGAATCTCCTCCAGTTCCTGTCATTGAATCTATTGTGGAGTCAACCCCAACTCCAGAGCTTGCAGCCCCACTTCCTAGCATTACTGAGCCAGTTTCACCAACTTGTAATGAGGAACAAACTTGTCCCATTCCTGTAACAAAAATAGAAGATGTACCTTCACCACTGATTCCACCACCTGTTATGGAGCTGCCTCCCCCTTCCCAAGTTGTTGAACCAGAAACCCCCTCTTTCCCACTTGTGGCTGAACCAACTCCTCAGATCACTGTTCTGTCTCCACCTGTAGAACTTGCTCCTTCCATTGAGCCAGCTATTGTCACCCCACCTTGTGATCATTTGACTCCTCCCCCAGAGCCAATGCCTGTTGAATCAGTTGTTGTTGCTCCTCTCATTGAATGTACACCAGTTTTAGCCCCACCCACTGAACCCATACCTCTTGAGCCAGTCACTTTAGCATCGCCTCCTGAATCAACACTTTCAGAGCCAATTGTTTTACCTGTAGATACTTCATCTGTCGAAGCAGAAGTCATAGCTCCGCCCCCTGAGCTTACACTGCCAGCAGTTTTAGCTCCACCCACTGACTTTGCACCTATCTTGATTTCTGAAACCGAACCCACACTTGTTGAACCAGCCATTTTAGCTCCAACTATTGAGGCTACACCTATATTAGCCCTGCCCCCTGAGCTTACACTTGATGAACCAATTGTTTTAGCCGAAACCCCTGAATCAGCCCCAATTTTAGCTGCTTCCATTGATAATACCTCTGCTTTAGCCCCACCTCTTGAGTTCACACCTGTTGAACCTGTTGAACCTGTAATTTTGGCTCCGGTCATTGAAATGACACCTGTTGAACCAGTAGTTTTAACTACTCCTGAACCTGCAATTGTCGAACCAGTCACTTTGGCTCCTCCCACTGAGCTTCCACCTGTCGAGCCAGTCATCATAACCCCACCCATTGATGCCGCTTCTCTTTTAAGCCCACCCTCTGATTCCACTCCCCTTTTAACTCCACCCACTGATGACACTCCCCTTTTAAGCCCACCCTCTGATGCCACTCCCTTTTTAACCACACCCCCTGAAGCCTCACCCCTTTTAACTACACCCACTGAAGCCACAGCCCTTTTAACTCCACCCACTGAAGACACAGCCCTTTTAACCCCACCCACTGAAGACACACCCCTTTTTACCACACCTCCTGAACCAGCACTTGTTGAAATTGTGGCTTTAGCTCCTGCCGTAGAACCTACACCTGTTGAACCATCCGTTATAGCCCCATCCTCTGAACCCGTTTCCCCAGTTACTGCTGATGTCCCACTCACTCCTGTTGAGACAATTGAAGTTGAGCTTGTACCACCATCTGCCGAGATGACTTCTGAACCTGTTGTTCCATCTGTCACTATTGAAGAAAAACCCTCTCTGTTGTCTGTTGAATCTCCACCTGAATCTCCATCTGAGTCTGCTCCTCCAGTGGAAGTAGCCATAGTACCATCAGAATCCACTGCAGATGCATCAGCACCACCCTCTGAACAGGCCACTGAGATCCTAGCTTCACCCACTCCTACTGAAAAAGTTCAGATTGTCACTGCAGAGCCCCCAGGTTTGACTCCACTTACTTCACAATCATGATTTGAATAATAATATTGAAAAGTACAAAAACATCCTTGATCTAATGTATATGATCTGATGCATATTTCATTAATTGCTTTTTGTCTCGCTTCGAAAAATAACTAAGGAATAAACAAAATACATAATAATACAAATATATTTGACTGGATGCATTGTGTTGACTGTCAAATTTTGTATTTTAGCCCTGTATTCATAAGTGTAATTTTTTACTCTCCCTAAAGCTGAGCTGGTCCCTCCTGAAGTGGTCGAGGATAGGCTGAGGCAGAAGATTAAAGCTGAGTTGGAGTTGACTTTGGAGGAAGAGATTGCCAAGAGAAGACAAGTGCTGCAGAAACAGTGAGTTTAGAAATATAATGCTGTATAAACCGATATAAGCCCCTCAACATAAGTGCTATGGTAATGTGCATATTTTTTATGTTTTAATGTATTCTTAAAGGTTGGAGGAGTTGAGAGCGATCGCCATAGCTGAAGCAGAGGCAGCTGCACAGGCCCAGGTGGAGCAGCAGGTGAAAGAGACACTGGAGGCAGAGAAATCAGCATACATGGAGCAGCTTACCCAGTCCATCACCAAGGAGCGCATGAAGACAGAAGATGAGAAATTGATGGTGCAGCTTTATGTGAGCATCCAGCTACACAACTGCATGTATTTGTGCAAGGATCTCTCAGATACATTACACATGACAATAGTCTCCCCTCTCTGATCGTTCCTTTTTCTCTCTCTTGCTTGTTGTGGCTTCTTTCAGTGGCTGGAACTTAAGGTAAGGCTGGTATTATCATTGCATGGGGTTTCTATCTTCTTTACCTTCTCTCCAACTGCTGCAATGTTGTTGGGTTGAAGTAGATGGTTTTTAAACAATGCTCTCCTGATTTCTTGATCTTTATGTATTTCTTGGTCTCACACAGGCTCATAAACTGGAGCTAAGAGAGGAGGAGATGAGGAAGCGTGACGCTCTCTACAAGGAACATATTGCAAAATTAGAATCAAAGGTATGCATACATTTGTTATATAGTTATCTAAGGATGGGTTTGGAATTGTGCCGTTCTCAAAATTCCACTTATTTATCCTTGGCCCTGGGTATTACAGCATATAATGTATCTATATATCTATTTTTCTTATCTATTTTATTTTTTTGCTAAATTACAAATTAAATAGCATCTGTAACATTCACTTCAAGGGGTAATAGGTCCACAGTTTCCAGCCATGATGGGCTTTAATCATTTAAGTCTGTACAATGATTATTATTTAAATGTATTATTAATTAAATTTATTTTATCAAATGAAATGTCTATATTAACATGTATTTCTTTTAGTGTGCTCAATTTTACAAAGTGACAGGTGACAGTTTCCAGAAAAGCAAAGAAGAGACACTCAATCGGTTTGCGTAAGTTATACAATAGCACTGGTCAAATGGAACAAGATTCTTGCATACTGTAGATTTTGAAGCTGTGTCTTTTTTTCAGTCGTTTTAATATCCAGCCGGTGTGTGGAGATCTACAGAGTCAGATCCTGAAGTGTTATCAAGAAAACCCAGGGAAGACTCTGTCCTGCTCTGGTATTGCCTCTGCTTACATGCAGTGTGTGAACAAAGCCAAGGTGGTGAGTTACTTTTGCACCTATATTACGAATGTTGCTGTGGACGCCGCCATCGTCATTTTGGTTGTATTCATTTGCATGAGGTTGCTGATCTTGACAACAAATAAGTTCCATACAGACTACAAATTCATTTGAAAGCCTCCCAGAGAATCGGTGCTATGGGGACTTCTTGGTGTACATATGAACATTGAAAATTGAACGCAAATCAACCTACTTTAGATCATATTTTAGTGCCAAAACTTTTCTTAAACTCTCAATTTAAATGAATGAATGAAACCTGCTTAACTGAAACTGCCACCACATAGTACGTGCTGTTTAGAGGCAAAAGTGGGCAGCTTAAAATAACGTCAATATATCTACTAGTACAGCATTACTATAAGTAATAGTAGCAGAAAGTTGCAAAAATAGTGTAATAATAAAAGTGCTATATTTTCTACTGCCAATAAAACTTTGCAATTGTCTTTTATAGAAATTCTTATCTTAGCATGTATATTCTAATTTTAATGTTGAAGCTATCTGGCAAAAGTAGAATTTTCTTTATCTTAAATAGTGTGACCTCAACATATTCACCTTCCTGCAACAAATGTGGGATCCAAAGCACTGGATGAAAATTACACTAGTGAATGCAGCAACAAGACTTTAAACTGGTCAAAATTAATTGGAAAAAGTGTTATTTTGTGTTCATTGTAATATTTATTATTGCCTCTGTCTTGTCAGGATAACATGAGCACCAGAGGTTGAGATGACAAGATGAAGATTGTACAAGTACTGCTCTTTTTCTATGAAGTTGGATATTACACAAATTGGGTATAACCAGGGACAAGGAAAGACAGATCACAATGGAACTTGCAAATGGATAGGGACAACAGCCAGTGACCATTTAGTTTTGGAGACTGGAAAATTTGCATAAGCTTTTAGTTGTATGAGATATAGGGCATAATGTGATACCAGACAATTGAATTTGAGAGTGTCTATGCTGTGACCAATCATAGGTAAGTGGTCATTATTATTCCTGGTTGATGCATATATTCACTACAGCTGAAATACTGGGCACTGCTTTAAGACACGCTTACTGTGAAAAACCCTTGGTTTACCTACACTTACACTTTCCACAACCAACTGTGCCAAAACCAGATAAAATGTCAACAATTCAACAGTGCTGTATCTTTTCCTAAATGGAAATGTAGGAGTTTTATTTAGTTAGAATGCACTTATTGTTTGTGTGATGGATTGTTTTAATGTGTGCCTTAGTGTCACTATCATTGTACATGTATCAATGGTTGATAGACACACAGGAATAACGCAGCAAGGTTTTGGGTTTCATTTAAATTATTGTGTGAAGATGAGACTACCTTTTTAAAGAGAATGGTGCATGGATAAATTACCTCAATAAAAATGTTTTACTTGACCACATAATTCCTGTGGTATTTTCTTTTTAAGTTTGCAAACCTATAACTTAAGACATGAATAAAAAAGCCAAACAGATTGAAAACAGTATCTTACTAAACTGGTCAATTGATTACTGAATTGCTGCCCTCTGGTGGCTGTAAAGGGTGCCTGCAGATTTCTGAGCAATTTGCAATACAATGCTACGTGAATATAGCGCCCAAAATTTTATAAACAGAAAAGAGAAAATGCTTAATAACTATGATGCAAAACAAATAGGCTTAACTGGCCAAACAGAATAAACAATTTGCCATACTGGACGCGTACAAGTGTACAAACAAAATATATGTATGTAGCCTATGTTTTGTTTTTTTGTTTTTTTCTCTTTCATAAAGAGTTTAAATGCTGAAAAATGTCATTCAGACATGTTATGCTATGGGTTTCCAGAATACCAAATATCTACGTACTAAAATATGTAAATGAATAGTCATTTATTTCTTAAATATGTCCTAACACTGGGGGAATAAAGTATGAATATACCAGAACATTTATTAACATAACTCAGGCTGCTGAGTGAGAGATCAAATATCAAAGACTGAGACTGAACTGACTCACTCTGTGTTTTTCCTCTGTTCCTCTGTGTCATCTGTCACTGATCGAGCAGCTTCATCGTGACTTTCTGTTCAAAGAGAGTATTGATGACAAACTCTAAAGGAATGAACAGTGCGGCGCCCTACCACAGCACACATAGGCTACAGTGTGAACTCAGCTACTGCAGAAAAGAGCTGTGTGGCTCATGATTGCTAGGTAAGGCATTGCTCCTTCCAGTAGTAGTTTTAGTACTTTTTATAATCTTATCTTCAATATATGTACGGTAGTCCTTTAGATGAATTAGTAGTAACTTCTGTTATTCGTGTTTTATGTTTTATTTAAACACTGAAGTGAGTTGTATGTTACGTAATCTCATTAAAGTGCAGGCGACTGAGGACAACCCAGTCGCTGTACACTGCTGTAGGTGTCCTTCAGTCTGTTCTCACATCATTATGTCCGTGTATAGGCCTATATATCTTTGTGTAGAAGCACTTCACTTTGTATTTAATGCTTCTTGATATGAAAAGGAAAACTTTCAAAAGAAGTTTACTTGATCTGGTGTAGTTGACAATAATTTTATCAGTGATTATATTACAAAACTAGAACTTGTTAAAATAAACTAGAAGTACAACAACAAAATCATCAGTTAATAAAATAAAATAAATTTGTAAATAATGAATATACAAATATTTAGATACAAGATATTTGTATAATATATCTTAGACTGTGATCAGCATCTTTATCCTGCATAATAATCTCTGTTCAGGCCTTAAAATGATACATTTTAAAAAGAAATCAGTAGTGTGTTCTATCAACTTTATTTTATATTATTTATTTAGTTATTGTCTTTCACACTTGCCCACTTCATATACAGTGCTGTAGTCACTAGATAACCCCTTTAATTAATAAGGTTTCTATTCTTCTGGGACATCCCATAATGGAGTGCCCCACATACGTCACTATTCAAATCCATTTCATGGCATTTTATTTTAGGCTTAAGGGCAAACACACTGTCCAGCATTTGTTTTGGTAGGTTCATGGTAACCGCTTTTGCATTTTTCCAATGCTGAGAGGTCATTTACATTGTGCAACTACTTGCGTATATACTGGAAACATCTGAAAGGCTTGACCTCAAACAGTCACAATTAATCTAATACATTTATTTATTTATAACACATTTTCTAAACACAACATTTGTGTGTGTTGCACAGAGAATTGTGAAGCAATGTATTTCTCCTCGAGCAGTGACACAAATTACTTTCAAAGTATTTTTTACATATTGGGTGCACAATATTTCATCTTGATTGGTACAGTAATTAACCATGAACCATGTTATAGCATCTATATTATGACAGATCACTATAGAACTGTCCTTACCTTACCTGCCATTCGTGCGTCATAATACAGCTGTTATGTTCAGTCATTCAGTACCCCTTTTCATTTTGGCCTCTATCCAGATCTTTTCAACATGTGTTCTTGTGCTTTAATATTTGTTCTTCCTTAATGCAGTAAATGTGTGGTTATGTAACAGTGTCTTTTCTTTTGGTGCTGCCGTAGTGATAGTTACCAAGGACGCAGCTCTCGACTCTTCAGTCTGTCATTACATAATATAGATGTTTTTCTGTCGCCTGGTCTGCAGCACCCCCGGGATACAGTGACAGCTCACAATAACAGTTTCTCCATATAGATCTGTCAGTTCGTATTGATAGCAATTGTAGTTTCACAGTTATAATAAAAATATATAGTAAATTTTAATCATTAACCCTAAATTGGTAGTAGTAACTTTTCAGGTGTGGGGGTTCTATTTTTTTAGTGCTAAAAGTACCTTGAAATTTTGACATGTGGCATCATCTGCTTGTTTCCAAGGAGATGGATAAATTTAATGACATACTGTGGAACATTTCAGGCAAAGCAGTAACTTTAAAGATGCACTGAGTGGAGGGTCCGCCACCTGCTTGTCTCCGTGGAAATGATATTGCTTTTTCCAGAATATTATACAGTATATATTAAACATATGAGCAAAAGAAACACCCACAATGAATAAATAAACATGTTACATATATGTGTAAATGTAATATGTTTAATGTAACACCATGGAACATTCCAGGCAAAGCAATATCATCTCCATGAAGACAAGTAGGTAGCAGGCCCTGCACCAGAAAAGTTGTGCAGTGCACCTTTAAATAACTAAATGGATTCATTCTCTAAACCAAATAACTGCAAATGGGCAACAAAAAGTGGAAGAGATATAATTGGTCTGTAAAGAAAAGCTGCTCCTGACATCTGTTAGGGATTAGTGAGTGTAATAGGCTGCAATGGTCAGGATGTTGGTCAGTGGGGCTATTTGCTGGAGAGCTCAGATAAATACCATGCAGTACTGTGGCTGAGTCCAGGCAGCAGGCGCAATCTGAAACGTCAAGTTGCCTTTTGTGGATTACAAGTTTATTGAAACAAAGGAATAGTATATTTGTATGACTATCTGGAATTACAAGTCACACATTATAGAGTATTTTGTCCAGGATTGACTTTTCCCTCAGAAATGCATGCATATCTATGGTTTATTATTCCCATCATGTATTATGTATGTATGTATGTATATATTATCCCCAAATGTAGTAACGAACCAAAAGAAATATTCTGTAGGCTGTTGGAGATAAGATTCAAATTTATGTAAGCATACAGTATGCTTTGCCACCTCACCACTGAGCCACGGAGCAGTGCACTTATAAATCAGTTGCAATTAGATTGAATAGATACATTAAAAAGCTCATATTACACTTCTGATCTACATTATAATGTTCTTTCCTTATCACAAACATACCAGCAGTTGTGTTTTGTTTGATTCACACACGTTTAACACACAAATCCTGCATATTTAGGCTGAATTCTTCTCTCAAATAGAAAACATTTCTCTTCCACTTTGTGATGTCATGTGGTTCATTTAGATGGTTTCACCTCTGAATTTGTGGAATCCTCTAAATCCATGTTTTTGATGAGGTAACAACATTCTAACATGGCTTAAAGTAAAAAAAAATATATTTAATGTAGGACCTTTAAGGTGATGGAAATTTTGATTAGAAGAGCTTTCTGAATATGTGCACTGAAGCCATCCATCTTTGTTGTTGTTTATGTAAAAGACGAAGAGAGGCTAATGATCTGGGTGAAGAGTAACACACACTGCCGCTCATGCTTCACTTCCTGACTCATGTAGTGTGGTCAGCTGACTCACCTAACAGCAATGAATTCTGGGAAATCCACACATGCCCAGTCTCTTTCTGTGTTAACTTTTGACACCATCTTGCTGTTTCCAGTCACAGTTGAGGAATGCGTATTCTTCCTCATTTCACCTGCCATCACCACAGAGCTCCTGTTTCAACCTTTTACCGAGAGCGCGGGATTTTCCCCGGTCGTGTGTCTCACAGGAAGTACTCAGTGCCATTTTATTCTGGTAATAACGTGATTTGTACAGAAGGCACTTGAGAGCTTTGGTGAATCATAACCAAATCAAGACAGAGGAAAAATACTACCATGTTTCTTTGGTGTCAAAATAAATAAAAAAATTGTCAGCATCACCAGTCTAATACATGTTACAAAAGCAAAGAGCCATCCCTTTTTGTACAGGGTGTTAATTAGCATGGGGATTTTTATGTTATAATTAGAACTAGTAGGCAGAGCTTATACACCAACAAACTTTCATCATTAAGTAAGACTAACTAAGCCATATTTCCTTGGTAATACTATGACGTATTTTATTTTACAAAACAAATTACTATTATAATGATGTGCCGCTTGGGAGTCATGCATCACTTAAAAATATGTTTTTCTCTTTATTTATCTGGGCTTTAGACTGACACAAAATATTTATTATTCATGCGTTTAAGCTTCTTGTTGTATGCAAGCTTTTGAGGTCTTCCAAAGATATAATATTTCATTTTTGATTTTTAATCACTGTGGCAACAGTCCTAATTTTTAAACTTTTTCTATTTTCTTTTTTTTTTGGATAGGCATGTGAGCCATATTGTTTAAAGGTCCTATATTACAAAAAACTGCCGCTTGTGAGCTTTAAGCCATGTTATAATGTTGTTAATTCATCAAAAACATACCTGGAATTGTGTTTCGTAAATGTTTATTATTAGTCTATATCTACAAAGCTCAAAATGCTCTGTTCCACCTTGTGATGTCATGAAGCGGTAGTTTTCAAGTAAACAGCTACCTTTTATCCTTTGTTTAGTGGATTGGAAATTCCATATCTAAAATTGCCTAAATGATTCTAGTGAAGATGTATGGAGTTTAAAACACAGGGGCACTTCCTGTATGACCACATGACATCACAATGAGGAACAGAGAGTTTTCTGTTTGAAAGAAGAACTATGCAGAGTTTGTGTGTTTAACGTGTCAATGAAACAAAAGTCCAGTTATGTTTTTATGAAGAAACAACATTATAACACAGATCAGAAAATAGTGTCCCATTAAGTACTTGATCCTCTCAGTGTTGAGACAGTGAAAGCAAAATGATTCAGTTTTGTTATGATAAACTGTTCTCACATTTAAAAGGGAAAGTGCAGGTTGTTCCGCATCAATTGATTGTAGCCCTGCTGGTTATGTAAAAACACTGAAGAAGAAAATCATGACTATGTAAAAGATGCTTTGTCATGCTGGGTGTGTTCCTACCTACGTCGCTGCGGCCACTACTTTATATATCACCATTTGTATTTGAGCCGTTTCACAACTTACAGGAAAGATCCTCCGCAGACTCCTCTCCTTTCTCTTGTGTGTGTGAGGGGGCAGCATGTTGAGTCACGGTAATGACTGTGGCACTGAACAGCTCATAGTGACTGCAAAGACTAAAAAGAGAGGGAGAGAGAGTAAGGGAGGGGGGGTAGCGAGGGAGAGAGGGGGGTGGGTGAGAGAGAGTGAGGGAGGGTGAGATAGGGAGAAAGAGACAGAAGGAGAGGTAGAAAGAGAGAGGGAGAGAGAGAAACTCGCCAAGAGGAGGAGAGAGGGAAGGACAGGGATAGAGAGAGTGAGAGGGTGGGAGAGAGAGAGAAGCTAGAGGCGAAGGGGGCTGTGGCATCTACATCTCATAACTCCTCCAGCTCTCAAACACAAATACATACCAGGGAGACAACCTTGGGGACATCAATACAATGAACTACAGGACACCATTGTACAGCACAACAGCGGCGTTCAAATCCAACAATCGTGAAATTGTAGGATATAAAATTACATGACGAGGTAAGTGATTATTTGCAACAGGTAAGTTTCTATTTGTATTCTTTAATAACTAAACACTGTCTCTTTGCCACTGTAGTTCACTCAATCCTGTGGACTCTTTGTGCCAGTCCCAGTCTTGGATAAATACTAAGACGTGCCTTTGAATGAATATCTGAAGTGGAACATAGGCCA
>NW_026571268.1:0-14213 GCF_026225935.1 Boleophthalmus pectinirostris
TCTTTGCATCAATAGACGGGCCATGGCAGTACAAACTTGGGAATGGCTGTAAAATAATCAATTGACTGCACAAGGAGCAATACAAGCATCACATGGCTCTATGAAGGAAACCCATATAAACTTTTGTTTGTACGTATATAATGAATACATTTTTAAATAATCATAATTGTCAAAATCGAAATCTGTGCTAGAAAAAAAAAAAAGACTTTATACAATAGAAGTAGCAGATTTCCAGCAACAAAAGGATGCTGGAAATTCAAGATAAAGCTTTGGACTAAAGTGTGATTTCAATTTCATACTGTATTTTTTGATCCTGTGCATTGCTCCTTCACTTGAGGTTTATAAAATATTGATACTTAATGACAATGTATTGTCTTTGCACCTCTTTAAATTTTGGATGCACACTCAGTCAGTTTGGTCCCAGGCCTGGTTCCTTTAGAAACACATCTAAAAGTATTTGGACATTTATTCTTTTGTAGATTGGGAATGTGCAGTTTGTCAGAGTCCAGCTGTTACTCTTTGGCCTCTGCTCTGACGTCAAACCCCTCACACCTAAGAGAATTGGACCTCAGTGAAAACAGAGGCATAAAGGACTCAGGAGTGGAGCATCTGTGTGGATTTCTGCAGAATCCAGGCTGTCGACTGGAAACTCTCAGGTGATTATGAACATATAGCAGAATGACTCATTTTAAAAGCATAAGCATCACTGAGAACATAAACATTTTTATCAATGTTATTCAATCTGTTATTGCAATGGTTGTCAAAATTCACAAACTAGGAATTAGGATGCATCATAATGCCAAAGCATTATGATGTATCTGTAAACACATAATAATAATGTAATATATTATAATAAATAATATCCAATCAAAAATAGAAATAAAGGCATGTAGTAAGTAAAAAAAAAAAAAAAATGTTACTTTGATATACAACACAAAATATACAGTAGCAAGTAGATTAGGAGATTAAGATTTCTGTTTGTCCAGCTTCTGTCTCATGGGCATGTGAAACATTAATGGAAATCTGTAACCCACTTATTTTCAGTCAAATCAACCATTCTGAGAAGAATCTGGACCAGTTTGCTTTTCAAAATTATTATTATCTAATAATAATAATAATAATAATAATAATAATAATTATTATTATTATTATTAGTAGTAGTAGTAGTACAGCAGTACATAAGTCAACTCTTTTCAAATATTGTTTCTATAAAAAAAATCCTGCTTAATCCCATATGAAATGGTAAAGCCTGAAAGTTCTGCTTTCTGCCTGTTTGTGGTACAGTGAAGAACTTTGGTCATAATAGCTGTTTCCCTCTAGATACAAAGGTCATTTTGGGCTTAAATTGAAACTTAGAAACTTGGAAAGTTTTTCATGTACATTTGAGGCAGTGATATATGCAATAAAATACTTGAAAATTATCATTTCTGATGACAATTTGTCAAGCGGACAGACATTTTTTTGTCTTTTGGGGGATGTTGAGGGTGATATTTGACAGTAGAAAGGCAACAAGCCCCAAAATATTTTTCTCCTAGCTTCCCCCATGTGTCAGGATACACCATGTCAAATTTCAGGGTTCTTTGACCATGTACGCAGTTACAGTACCTTAACATTTACAGTTACATAATTTCGCGAATAGCTTTTCTTAAAAACTGTTTTTTTGGGTCCTAAGACCAAACGGGGTCAAGTTGAGGTTGGTCCCTATCAACGCGTGATGGCCCAAGATATAAGATAACAGGAAATAATTAGCGTTCTATATCCCTTTTGTAGTAGACTCAGATGAGCTGCAAACCTGATCAGCTTCACAGAGTGGTGTCTGGAGGTCCAGCAGTTGATGTAGCATCAAGAGCATGGGGGACAGAACACAGACCTGTGGAGCATTGGGGACAGAACACAGACCTGTGGAGTTTCTGTGCTGATAGGCACAGTGTCCTTGAAACTCTTCTCCAACCGCACACGCTGGCAGTTGGTGTCGGGCAGGTTGCCCAAGGGTGCCCAAGGAGTCCAGGTGCTACAGGATGAAGGGTAGGGTCAGGGTTATCACGTCCTCTACAGACCTGCTCTGTAGGAAAGGGGTCCAGGGGAGGGGGAGAGTGATGGACTTGAGGTCAGACAGAACCATAGGTTCAAAAGTGTTCATGACTACAGATTTCAGGGTTACAGGCCTGTAGTCATTAAGCCTAATTATCCAGGGCTTCTGGGGACAGGAATGATGACTGATGACTTGAAACAGGCTGGGACATGCCATGACTCCACTTGACTTGACTTCAAAGCATCAGTAGAAATCTTTAAGTTGTTCAGTCAGTTTCAGATTGTTTTATGTTTTACACTGACATTTGAATTCAGGGCTAATAGAATGATAGCATTGATAGCAACAAGAAAAAGCAAATGGACTTACATTACAGTTAGAAACTGTCTTTAGATTAGTGGCTAAACCTCTATATTTTATTTCAGAATTAAGTCATGCAGTTTGTCTCTGGCCTCTACTCTGAAGTTTAACTTCTCACATCTGAGAGAATTGGACCTCAGTGAAAACAGAGACATAAAGGACTCAGGAGTGGAGCATCTGTGTGGATTTCTGCAGAGTCCAGACTGTCGACTGGAAACTCTCAGGTAACTGTGAACATAGAAGATTGACTAAACTTAGTGAAATTATGAAGAAATTATACAGCATAAGTATCTTAACTGTTGCATAAATTGAACCATCTTTTGCAAAAAAGGTAAAACAAAGTCAACTAGACAAAGTTTTAGGAATGAAGGTGTAAAATTTGAGACTGACCTAAACACCGTTCTGAGAGGAGGAGTTAAGGCTCATTTGTGCTCTACGTTCTGGACGCACATATATAGAGGCTTCTGTCCATTCTTGTGTGTTGTTCTGTCCGTAGTCTGGTCGTCTCTACATAACATGTGGAATCTTAGCAATGGAGCAGTACACGAGTTAACCACTGGTGAAAGTAGGGAACACAGCTCCACAATGGAAGCTAAACTTTTAAAACGTGACTAGAACCAGCTGCAAAGCAAATAAATGCTTCCCTCATCTCGTTTTTCTAGATTATTTTCCAACAGATGAGTTTCTGGTGGTTGTGCAAATGCAGCCTTGTCTTTAGAAACATTTGGAAGCATAAATGCAGTCATGGTTATTACGTTTAGAATGCACAGATCTATTTACATACAAAAGTGGAGCATTAATGAGCCTTTAGCTTGGAGAGAAATTAGCCCACCACTGTTTTTACCTTAAAGTAATAATATTTATTTCTATAGCACTTTTCTAAACAAGTTCCAAAGTGTTTCACATAAAGTCACAACAGAATAGAACACAGTAATCAAGAAAATACAAAAGTTACTCAATGCCTATTGCCTTTCTGGATGATTTAAATTGTTTCCTAAAAATCCAAAGGCATTGAATCTGTCTAATGTCCAGGAAGAGGGAATATGTACAGAGAAGGTCCCCTTTAGTGACCGGTTGAGTCCTGGCCTGGGAAGAACCAGCAGGGCTCTTTCCCCAGAGCACAGGGCTCTGGGGAATGGAGGAATATGGAGTGAGGAGTTCAGACAAATACTGTGGCGCTAGTCCATTAAGAGCTTTAATAGAAAATTAACAACATTTTAAAGTCAATATGACATTGTACAGTGATCCAGTGCTTGGACTCAATAATAGAGGTAACATGCTCAAATCTGTGAGAACTAGTGACTAGACAAGCTGTAGGTGTATCTGTCATTTTAAAGTCCTGCTCTAAAGTGTGAGTTTTCAGTGAATCCCATAGACCCATCAAAGTTCCATGTCATCAGAACGCTCAAAATTCAATTGAAGTGACTACAGGCAAAACAAAGACCATAATGCATTTTCAACAACTGACTGATCTCACACATCTAGTCTTTAATGATTTTTACATATATGAGCTAAAGTTTGGAATTTTCAAGGTACAAATGTAATAATGTAAAATGTCTAAATCAAGTTTGTTACATTTCCTGGAATGGCATTACTGGGGCCCCACCCTGGAGAATAGAATTTTTTTAAATGGATAAAATAGTGAAATAAAAATCCCAGGATCATGTAGAGCAGGTTAATACAAACATTTTAAGACCAAAATGACGAGGCTCACAGCAGCAATAACAGAGAGAGGGGCCACAGTATTCAAAGTCAATGGAGCCAAAGACAGAACGAGCCAGAAGAGCCACATGCAAACTTCCTTTTGGAATGTGGTGGCTAGCACGTTAGCTATGTCCATTTATAAATACAGTCTATGGTTCCAGCTACAGGGGGATCCTCAGCCTCCCCAGTAAAGCCAAGGTACTGGAGAAGAGTGTCCGACTGATAGTTCAACCCAGTGGTGGCTGGTGATGTAATTTTTGGGGGAGGGGGGACACCAAGGCCAAAATTATAAATATATTTTATTCATATATGTATTATATATAGGCTATATAGTATTATAATGAAACAGAAACAGTCAGTCAGTTTGGTCACTATTGGCTGAACTATCAGAGCACAACACAGTCAAGCGCAGTTTTACGCAAGTTTACCCAAGTTTACGCAGCACAACCTGATCCACCGCTCATGGCCAGACCCAACAACACAGCGTAACACAGCGCTCACACCCATCCCCAACAATGTCAGCAAAACTACAATAAGAGGCTATGGTCACAACAGAACACACGGCATCAGCACCGCTCCTACAGCACACAACAGAACAAACTGAGCAACTCCATCGCACCCCCCAGCTCATTTACACACTATTTAACTATAAGACTATAACACTATTTACCTGTGAGACTCCGTGCTCAGATTTGTCCCAAACAAGGGATGGGCATGATTAGTCGATTAATCGATAATTGATCATTAAGAATTTAGTCGATTACATTCATTTTTAATCGACAAACCGAATATAGGTTGTTGGGTGGCCAAACATCCGTTTTTCCCCGGACATGTCCGGTGATGCTGGGTTCAAATGTCTTTTCATTACCTTTCATTAGGCCATTAAGCTCGCTGTGCACTCAGGTCAAACAAGCAAGCAGAAACGGTCAGCCTGCAACATGCCGAAGAGCATATGTGCAATTAATGACAACTTGTACTAGAAATTCCCCGCTTTTCGTCCCAGTTGGGACAAGTAGGAGGCCATGTGCACAGTGTGCAAAGCAGGGACATATGGTTCAGTGTTCAGTGGTGGTGCCAGGGACCTCAAAGCTCAGCAGGACAACGAAAAATATTAAAAAAGCTTTGCCAGGTGAGAGTATCTCAATCTCAATGCCCCCACCTCAATGAGACCCCACCTCCCACACCCCTGTACGGTGTCCTGGTTTTGACAAACAGAAATATGGCCACCCTAGCATAGCGTAAGGATATGAAGCTGCATCTGACAGCGCAAACACTGGAGTTGCGGCCTCATCAACAACCATCTCCAACACGATATATGAAAAGAACAGACTCACCATTAGCATCAACATCCCTCTGTCACTGAAAGATCACTCATATTTCACTGAGTCATGTCCTTTAATCCAACAGAAGTTGAACCACATCAGCGCACAAGAGCTGTTTTTTTTCTTTGCTTAGTTTATGCAAATTAGCCATGCGGTTTTAAGTTTTGTTTCTGTGAGACTTGCGCAAAGCTCTAGCTCTAGAGTGGTTCTGGTTTATATGTTGTAAAGTAATTTTTATATAAAAACATTAATGATTAATTGAAAATCAATCATAAATGTTCCTGACAATTGATTAAGAAAATATAATCAAATGCCCATCCCTACCCCAAACTAATGAAAACCAGCCTCTTACCTTCTCCAGAGACTGAAGCAGAGTGTTTCCTCTGTCCACTGTCCCATTGGTTCTGTCTCAAAAAGTGTATTGTCCAATACGAAGAGATGAAACTGGTCCAAATCCTGGTCCAGTCTGGTCCGTGACGCGAGGTCCAGGAGCCGAGTGCAGGAGCTGGTTGTAAAATTAGTCTTAATCCCACTTCCCACTTAAATCTGAAAGTTACACCAGTCCATATTAGCACTAGGGCACCAGGTGGACGTATGCCCTCTGTGCACTACACCCAGTGAAATTTTTATGCCAAGAAACAAGCAGGCAGAGGCGAATAGAGCAGTGAGCGACTGCCCGAGCCCCGGCAGCGAGTGGGTCCTGGGTCCTGGCGGCGGGTCTCTCTTGCACTCTACTGTGTGGAGGTTTAAGCTAAAGTCGCTAGCCGCCATTAGCCAGTGTGGGAATCAGAATAAGAGCCATAGTAGTTCTCCCATTCATGAGCCTGTAGCAGTAACATGCGTTCAGTGGAGCGTTACGACTGAACGGGACAGAGCAGCTGAACCACAATAGGTCAAGATGTGTGTTCATGTTTATTCAGACCAATCACTTGATTTCAGGTCGCCCCCGCCCTATGCCCCCAAGATGTAGTTTAGGGCTAATGTAAAGTAATGGGCAGAAGCAACGTAATGACGTCACATTTTCTCAAGACTTCAGGCTCTCTCATAGACCTCCATTAAGTCGCTCGGACCCACCACACTTCAATTCCAAACACATGACTCAAATAAAGTAATATGAGCACTTTTAACATGATAAAAATATGTCTATGCAGATACATGTTCAATTTTAAACAAAATATTAAACATATAATTAACTTAATATAAAATAGCAACTTTATAGTTTTTCTATTTATATAGGTCAAGTTAGGGAGTATGACACACTTGTGCCCTCTATTGACCAGCTGCCACTGGTTCAACTCCAGATTCAGGAGGAGTAGTGGAGTTTTTTGGCCTGGTCACAGAACACTGCACCAGTTCTATACTTTCCATTGAGTGCTGAGAGCTGCAGTACATGATTCTATTGGCAAGGGAAGTCTGGACCTCTCTGTTCCGACTGATGAATGTCAGTTAGTCAGCTTCTCTATTAAAGTATGATACCATTCTCCAGCCTCCAGTTCATGTTTTAGCATTTAACAAATGAGAAAAAAAAATGTATAACTTTAATAAATAAAATAACTTTCATGTATTTGACTTGCCTATCAATCTCACACTCCATGAGAGGGACAGGTGAATGGGTGTTTAAGGTAAGGACTGAATGACTTTTATTGATTTATGAGATTTATGATTCAGTCCCTACAGCCTATATACTCTCATCTTGGTGTTTTCTGGCATGACAGAATGCACCAACATGCACACCAGTCATGTGGTTTCAAAACAGTGTTGTGGAAATTACATATTGATGAATGATAAAAATATATTTGTGAAGCCTTGATGACTTATCAAATACAAAAATGTTTATTTTTGTTACAACAGCTATGGACCTCTCAACATCTCAAGCAAGTCTCTCTGAGAGTCTCTCCCAAGAGCATCTGTGCTCTGAGTATTTATAACAGAATGACAAAACATCATACATTACAAACACAGAGTCACATCTGTTCAGTCATGTGTTAATCAACTTTTACACTGGAGGACAAAGGCTTTCCTGGAGAGTGATGACAATTGTGTCTGCTGAGCTTCAGATATGTTAATGACTGCTCTGGGTCTCAGGGAGAAATCTCATTAATTTACCTAAAACAGATACTCATAAATTTCCATCACAACAGTTTTTTAGACACACATGAACATGTTATTTTCAGAGTGAAGTCCTGCAGTTTGTCAGAGTCCAGCTGCTCCTCTCTGGCCTCTGCTCTGAAGTCTAACCCCTCACACCTGAGAGAACTGGACCTCAGTGAAAACAGTGATATAAAGGACTCAGGGGTGGAGCATCTTTGTGGATTTCTGCAGAGTCCAGACTGTCGACTGGAGACTCTCAGGTCAGTGTCAGTTTATTAAAATGTTCAGGGTTTCCTTTCCCTGGATTTTGGTTCAGTTGCTTGTAGCCAAATTAAATTGCTTCCTTGTGGTCTTGGTCAGCCCTTCTCACCCTCTCATGACATATTCAGTGATATTCTCCATTGGTATAAACGTTTATCACCTTTCACTGTCTTTATAATATTTCTGCCACCTTGCGCATTCCCAGCAAGAGGCTCTTGTCATCTGTGATATTCCTCGCAGTGTCGTCTTCATTTTCTGGAGTAGGTACAGGAGTACAATTTTGTCTTTCCAACCCCCTGAGTTGGAGGTGACCCAAAAACTTGTCTTACAGTATTTCTTGTTGTCACCACAAGCCATGTTTACCCACTGGCTTCTTGGCGCCATGTTTTTTTTTTTTGTGTTTGCTGTAAGTAAATTTGCTGTCTAAGATGAGATGGGTCCATAACTTGTTAGCAAAGTCATTAATACGCATTAATATACATGTTTGGGTTTCACCCTTTTTGGGAGTATTCATACATTTCCTACAGACTGATCCTAAGCTTAACTATATAGTCATTTCTTGCCAAACAGTAACCTAAAGCCTATTTTAACCCATACCTCTGAACTTTCATGTTGTTGATCTAATAATAAAAAAAAAAATTACTTCATGAGGATCTGATCTTTGTTGTTTTAGCCTATTAATGATGTAGCTACCATCGTATACGGTTCTATACGAAAAGAAGATTACACCCTTATCATTACCTAACCCTAACCCTCTTCTGATGATAAAGGCTGAACATGGATTTTTTTCTGACTAGAGGGTCTTCCGATGATAAGGCTGACCCCGAAAAGATAGATGCTATTGTACTGGTGTGTTTTTTGGTTTGTTTGTTTTTTCAGATTGTCCAGCTGCAGTTTGTCAGAGTCCAGCTGTTCCTCTCTGGCCTCTGCTCTGAAGTCAAACCCCTCACACCTGAGAGAACTGGACCTCCGTGAAAACAGTGATATAAAGGACTCAGGAGTGGAGCATCTGTGTGGATTTCAGCAGAGTCCAGACTGTCAACTGGAAAAACTGAGGTATTTATAACATGATTGTATATCAAATATCGATCAAAGTGCTCTTTCTTTTGATTCATTTTTGTGAAACACTTCTTTTGTAAATTTTATTTTATCTCCGCCTTGAACTGCCAACTTAACATGATGGCAAAGTTTGCATACCTGAATGATCCTAGGCACTCTGTTCGCTGGGGGTAGGGTCTTCCTTGGCAAATAGGGGGCAGGTGAAAGATTAGACTAAGAGAAGTTCACATATCTCCCTATGTACAGAAAACAAAACAAGCTGGAGTCAGACTGGGGGCCAGGGCTGGAATGTGATTGTCAGGTAGCCAGGCTCACCAGGTGATGAACCCCTCCTGCAGAGGGACCGTAAAGGTTGGGTGCTGCAGCATATGTGGCCGAAGATCTGCAGAGTAAACACTTTTATGGAATGAACCATTTCATCACCAACTAAAACACCAGAGCGGAGTGAGAATGCTAATGGAACAAGTTTTAGATAGAATGAGCATGACAAAAAATTTATGAAAGCATAATTTTTATATGATGTGCAAACAAATATAGTTATATATAGCTTATAGTTCATTTTAGTGCCCAACACATTAGCTAAATGCTCTTTGCTTTGCTAGCCAGGTGTACTCCCTTTTTGTCTGCACAGCACATTTGCTGTGCTTTGTGGTGTAATTTTTATTTTTTTTATGTTTCTAACAACATATTCAATGTTATTATTTCTCTCCTAGATTCAATTCCTGCAAAATATCAAGATCCAGTTTCTCTTCCATTAAAACAATTCTGAAGTCTGAGTCATCGTCACTAAAAGAGCTGAGCTTGACTGTTGATGGAGATCCTCTTTCTGACGAGAAGGACCTTGACCGCATTGGAAAATGTCACCTGGACATTACTTTTATACCGCTTAAGTATGAGAACACTTACTATGACGATGAGTATGATGAGTATTATGAGGATGATGATCAAGATGAGGATGAAGATGAAGACAACTTTTTAAATGATGATGATGACATTTCAAATGATTACAACGAAGACGATATCGAAGACTATGACGAAGACAATGACGAAGACAATGACGAAGACAATGACGAAGACTATGACGAAGACTATGACGAAGACAATGACGAAGACGATGATGATGAAGACTACGATGATTTTTAAGAAGGTGTAAACTTTGACTACGACGATGTAAACAATGACTATGATGACAGTGATTCAGATGATGCTTATTTATATTATGACTGGTAAACACATGACTGTGTAGTACACATTGTATTTCACCTTACATGAAAGAGGGGGTAGTGGTACACTTCTATTCAGAGTTTGAGTGACATCAGACTGGGGGTGTTCTGCATGTATCTGTAAGGTGGAGTGTCCAGGGACATACCAGGGTCACACCATGCACACATTAGCAAAAACTGCAAAATCTTTTAAGACTCAAGAAAAAATAAATACCAAATGGATTTAAACAACACATTTTCAGGAGCCTGTCATCAATATGAGCATTCCTGTTGTCCTGTTTAGGTGTTTGATTTTCAAGAAAAAAGTGAGAGATACTAAGTTCAGTTACGACAGAGACTTAACTAACTTGTTTATACACAAATCATCTCAGCTGCTGTAATTTCAACCAAGTCACCTGTTGTAGTTCCAACTAAGTCAGCTTTCTAGTCAGACTGTGTTAAAGATCAGATTAAGTCTAATTTAGTGCGTTCAGAACGTTGATGACATCAGCTGCAAAGTATCAGTGGGGCAATAACAAACAGCTGGGCTCGACATTAACGGTTTTCCACCAGTCCGGGGCAATTAAAAGATTTGTCCAGGAAGTGCTCTCCTCTAACTAGTTACCCAAGCGGGCAAGTGAAAAAACACAGACACAGTCTAGACCACCATAAATAATAACACATTGTTTTGTTTGGTTTTGTTTTTCGCTGTTAACTTTTGCAGTCTTTACTTTACATCTTTTCTGTATATTAAGATAACGTTTAACCATCACTTCCGCTCAGCTTCTTAGAAACGGCAGATTTGAGATGGGTCAGTAATTTTCCAGCACTCTGGTATTTTCTTTAAAAGATGCTTGATGACCACCACAGTTTTTAAAGCTCTTGGGAATGTTCCAGATTTAAGTTTAAACATGTTAATTATGCGAATGAATGGTGAAAGTAAACTGTTGAGGACGAACTTTAAAAATCTAGTGGTAACACGTCGTGGCAGCAAGTAGATGAACTCAGACTGGTGACGACCTCTAAGACAGTTTTGTCAGTTACAGGTGCAAAGTGTCTCTGTGGCTGCAGCTTGTTATTTGTGTTGTGGAATTGATGCCACTTTTGATGCTCTGAACTTTGTCATTAAAGAAAACTGCAAACTCATTATACTTAGATGTGGAAAATAGTTCTAATGGCAGTGGAGCTGGTGAGTTTATTCATGTGTTTATTGTGTTTACTGACATAAACGTTGTTACTGCAGTTCCCAGTGTCAGAAAAATAACTCTCCCTTATTCTACACAAACTGTGGATACAGATGTGCATCTTTTCTCTGTAAATCTCATAATGAACCTGGAGGTTTGGCTTGCTTCCCTCTGGCACAGGAGGGTTCAAATAGTGCTCTGGAGAGTTACTTAACCATACACAAATGACTGAGAAAACCAGTTCAAGCATGATTTTGATAAGGGAACAAACAAAAAGTTGATTTAGCATAAAAATCCCCTCTTTATGTCTTTAAACCAGGTACAATTTTGTGTCATGTCTACTAAATGCAAAATGTGCATTTGGTTTAGTTTATTTTGAGTTTATGGATCAAAGTTAATTTTACAATGTTTTACATAGAGGTTATGCACTTAAATCATTTTCATTTGAAAAATTTTCTGGTCACTTCCCCTCAAATTCCATTTGTAATGTTTATTTCTACCTGATTGCAGTGACTGTTATGGTTTTGCAGGTTTGCCCACTGTACATAGGTCACCATTTTATCTATCTTTGTGTGAAAGTAAATTTAATGGGAAAACCAACTTTTGCATGTGTAAAATAAATTACTTTGACTTTATCCCAGGCTCCAGGTTCATGATTTCTATCATCTCGGGCTGCGTACTTTCCCTCCTGAACTTTAACTGCTGCACCTCCAGTAACAACTCTTTTTAAAATGATTGTTCTGATCTGTCTATTTGCCGATTGTGTATTTTTAGTTTGGGCCCTTTAACTGAAAACTAGACGTTGCCCCTAAAGGTCCTGTGCAGTAGTACACACAGTACAAACTCAGCTGGCTGACATGTTACTATGTTGTAATGAGTTCATGGGAGGCATTCCCTGTACGTAAACTATAAATAAGAAATAGAATTCAAAGGTGTTTCTTAATTTTTCAGGTATAAAAAGAATCTATTTTAAGTTATTTTACATGCTAACGTGTGTAGAATCTCTCAGTCGTTCAGGTACAATCCATGGCAAAGGAAAAATTCCATTTTAGTCAACTAGACAAATGTTTATATAGGTCAAAATCATTTTGCAGTTCATCCAAGCTGCTTCTTCAGTTCTGATCAGAATGCTGGTGGACACTTCCTTCAGACAGAGATAAGGCAGTTATAGAACCCTGCTGCCATCTCCATAGTATCCAGCTCTGTAGTGGCACTGCAGAGCAGGAGCAATGATATTTCTTCTTGAAGGGCTGCAGCATCCACATCACTTGCTGGTTGGGTGCAGAGAATGCTGCTGAAAGGAGGAGGGCGATGGGCGATGATTGGAACGCATCCTCAGCATCCTCGTCAACCAGGGTGCAAGTGGGCCACAGTGCGGCGCGGGACACATTTACAGTCCTGAAAACTAAATATGAGTGTAAAGTAAAATATACAAATGATGAATGTAAGCCTATCATGCATAATTTGTGCTGGATATTTTATTTGGCATTAATAAAAACAGTTTAAGCAGCAGGCCGTCCCCCCTCCCATACGACGGAGTGGGACTGCACAGTGCGGGAGCGGGCGGGAGCAGGACTTAAAACTGTCCCGCGCAGATCTCTAAAGTGGACCAACCAGGTGCACCCATGACTGAGGGGTAGAATGGGCCCACCTGTTCTCTAGGAGTCCTGCAGTGGGTCGAGAGGCCAGAAGTCCTCCAAGAAAGAACCAGTCCACATTGACACTTCTGGCGAGGAGGGTCGGTTTGCAGCATGGGCGTTCCAGACGTGCAACAGAATGGCCCCTGATGGGTGTTCCTGTAATCAACCAGTCAGCTTTTTCACTTCTTCTCAATAAAAGTCTAAACTGTCTATGGTCGAAACAAAGTGGCAACACGTGTTAGGAGGTTATCTTCATAAGTATTTTTATTTTATTTTTTTTTTAAGTTCCTGCTTTTACTACATGACATTCAGTGACAGCTTAGTGTTTAAATTTGAAGTTCTTGCTTTTACTATATGTCTATGGGTTCAGTGCTAATGTCACTGTTAGCTTTCTTTGACATATAAGTTAGACAGGATGGTGACAGTTCAAACGGGAGGCGGGAGGTGTTTCCTGTAGGAGGTGTTCCCCGTATAGGCAAGAAACACCCATTTATGTCCAGTTATGTTCCCCAAACCGACAGTGTTGCTTATGGTGGCGGTGTGAGAACTGCGGTGTCTGTGCAGAACCACTGGGGCGTCGCCCTCGCAGTGGTGCATCACATGAGAGCTTAGCAGAGGGGTGGGGGCCTGGCTCATCTGGGTGACACTCAGTCCAGGGCTTGTGCCTGTTATACCTGCTGTATGTGCTGTGGTAGGTGGGTTGGGGAACTCTGGACTCTTACAAACCACTATTGTGCTCCCTCCAACTGACCGCTAAGTTTTTTGGCCTTCCGCTGTGGCCCCGGCTGGAGCTAATGCCCTCTAGCCTGATCCGCCTGTGTGGAGTGAGAGTAGGAGAGCGGCTTGAGCCCACAGCGGGAATAGCCTGAGTGCTACCGGTGCTAGTAGCAGATGGGCAAAAGGCGTGCACTGGAGCTCAAGAGGTTTTGCTCTTTTGGGAGAAGTAACGGCCTGGCTACCTTTATCAACATATTTGGGAGCATGTGAAGAGTGCATGAAAATGGTGGTACTCTTGCACCAAGTGTCGCCTCTCCTCACTGGGCCAGCACTTCTGGACATGGGTGTGAAGTCCCCATGGTCCCCATGTGCCGGTCCTCCTTCTGTCTGGTTCATGGCGGCAAAAACCACACTGTGTGCAACAATAAAGGTACAATAAATGTAATATAGCACTATAAACAATTAACTCAGCACCTAACTCAGGCTCAAACTCAAATTCACTCACTTTGGGCACAGAGCACGTGACTGGGCAACATCTGTCTTGAGCTTCTGGGAACATTTCCCTCTGCAAGAGAGAATGTCACACAAAAATCTGCACATGATGCAGCCAAAGCAGAGATAAACTGATTCAAGGATGTGGGGAT
>NW_026571269.1:0-25000 GCF_026225935.1 Boleophthalmus pectinirostris
ATTTTCCTTGTGGATCAATAAAGTTTGTTTAAGTCTAAAAATGGTTTGTAATGGGTTTCTATATCTATGCCACTGCGAGATAGGACCAGTACAATACTGGACTGGTCAATGCATAAATATTTGAATAGATGCCAAATCTACCTCTTATAATGAAATTAAATTCAAGTGGCGTAAAAACCTATAACCCTGGCAAAATGTCAATAGAACTGCAGGAGGGGGCCACAATTTTTAATCCAAATCAAATTATTGGGCTTTTTAGTGTCTCACACAAGTCAAGATCATTTATCAGCCCCCTCGCTGTGTGCAGAGCAGCTATTGAAAACACACTATCCCCGCCCCATTCTACATTTAAGTGCTTGCTTATATAGTCCGACCACACAAGAGCTGCAAACAATGGAAATTACTGGTGGAGGTCATCTATTAAAAAAAAAAAAAAAAAAAACTATACAATTTACTAAATAGTCAAAATACATGAATCTAAAATGTATGCAATGTTGTCTCATAATTGCTTTTTGGCTTCCAGCCAGACTTCAGTGTAACTACTAAATTGCCATTACTACATGGAAAAAAAGATACAATCACTAAAATGTGTGGGCGCCCATTGGGGTTTATTGTGTGTTAAGTGATGTCGAACAGGCCAACCCTACTCCAAAGAACTTCATAATATGGGGCTTTCATATCCTTGGTGGACAATTTCAAGCTATGTTGACACTGGCAGAACAAAATATCACCAAATATCAGCTGTTGAATTAGGAACAGCCTGTTTTGTTAGCTGAGACTGCATTGTGTGGTCCTGGCTGAGAAATGCAAACACTTTCTCACAACATTAGCAGTATAATGTATTGATTAGTTGCAGCTGAATAAAGCAGCAATTTAGTGTTGCCAAGCGACCGCTAAATTATGCAAAGCTATCTCTGAGCTATGGCTACGTCAGCTGGATGTTAGCCTGTGGACAGTGGAAAACAATGTCCATTTAAGAAGGTAAATTATAATTTTTTTTAAAGATAATCAAATGAGAAAAGATAACTAGCCACACTAATATTCCTCCAAATGTTCATACCCCTGGTAAAAAAATATATATTTTTTGCCTGTAGATATACCTAATGGAAAAAGCAATAAGTGCAATTTATCATGCTTAGTTCATATTTCAAAATAGCTAGAGTGGGTTATTGGTCAAAGCAGTCACCATGTCTACACAACTACAAAAATAATTGTTTCCATCTGGACATGCTAGTAAAACTTCAGTTTAGTTTTCATGTTAGGCTGTGAATACTACAGTCCAACAGCCAGTGTGCATACTTACATGGTAAAAGGGATACAAAAATGTATGAATCAACTTGACCAACGTGAAAAACTGTTATCATTGAAAATGCACTTAAGTAGAAAGGTAGAGAATACAAAGAACTGTAGCAGCTTAGAATTTTTTTTTCTTTTTTTTTTTTTTAAAGGGGACACAACTTTGATAGAAGGAAAAGAAGTCAAAGAAAAACTGACCAATTATCTGTAAAACGTCACTCAACGTGGCATCTATAATCTAACTGTTCCCGTCTGGAGGAACTGGTGAAAATGTGTATGGTGGTTCCTGGTATGCTTTGAGGCAGCTGTCCCTCTGCCCACAGGCCTCATTAATCATAACGTATTGTATTGAAGTGGGGCCTTAGCGAGGGTAACATACACATGGAGGAACCAACCAGATCTGACCAGGGTGGAAAAAACCCTGGAGGAGCCTCTGGAACTTAATTGCAGTCAAAAGGGTGGAAGAACCATAAATACCAGATCTCCAAAGACTTTTTATTATTTTAAAGCCCTTCCAAAAGAGCGGGACTTTGATAATAAAGCGGTGTGTTCCAATTTGGAGGTGACTGATGGTAGGTATATAGTGTATGTTTGTATGTGTTTAAAGTTACCACTGAGGGCAAGGATTTCTGTCTCCCTCTTTCAGTGCCACAAATTAAATATGGGCATGTTGCCAAAGGGGCACGCTTTCTCCTTCTCCGATACAAAAGTGGGCAGCGGTGACAACTCAGTGGGAATGCATCAACAATTAATATGAGGTGAGATACAGGCCATAACCCTGGAATTTCAGTTGTTTAAAAATTGTGAAAAGGGTGTAAGACAGACTGTGCGGCTACGCAAGCAGTGGTTTTGGGATGCAAATGTACTTACTTGTTTGAACGACTCATCATAGCCCCATTCAGAGAAGCCATTGGGGGATGTGAAGGACTGTTGGCCGGCTGGAGACAGCGCCTCCTTGTCTTCTTCTTTTATGGCAGAAGGAGGAGAGCTGGACATTTGGCCCCCAGTGGAGGCCTGAGAGGTGGGAAAGGGAGGGTAGGTGTAACCTGGCAGTGGCTGCAGCCTGGGTTTCTTGGAGTCTGGGCTGATCTCCTCTTCTTCTTCATCTTCATCACCATCATCCTCCCCATCGTCATGGTCTCCAGGACCTTGAAGGCCATGTCCCATCATACCCTCTCCTGGCAGACCTGGCTCCTCCTCCTCTGAGTCTTCATCCTCCTCATCCTCATCTCTCTCCATGTCTGGTGCTCTCATGCTGTTCATATGTTGAGTGTGAAACATCTGTGCGCCTTTACTGAATAATGCAGGATCCATTCTGGCAGCGTTGGCACGGGCAGTAGCCGCTGCAGCTGCGTGTTGAGCGAACAGGAACTGGAGCTGCCTCTCCTGCAGGCTGCCCTCCAGTTTGGCCCCTTGTTGTCTCTGCAGATGCTCCATCACAGCCTCTAGTTTGAGCCCAGCAGGACTGCCCTGCTCTGAGAGGCTTGACTGAGGAGAAAGAGAAAAAGTTATAGATCTAAATGAGAATGGGGATCAAATTTCCATTTTCTGAGCTGTTTTATCGCAAGAACCCCACTGAAATAAGAGTTAGGTTACACTTCTATCAGAGTTCTTTATCAAAGTTTTTAATCTTTGGCCTAAAGCTATGGTTCAGGATTACTGCCTCAATTTAAAAAGTGGGCCCACACCAGTGATGACTTAAAATCTAAAATAATATTACAAATAAGACTATATAGAAATATTTTGAGTGCAGTCAAGTGAAAATTGGATTTACCAATTTTTTATTACAACCACACATTTTAATTGCCAATTATTATTATTATTATTTTTTTTTTTTTGGGCTATGCTACGTCTTCAGTCCTCAATAATTGGAGAAAATGCAAACAGTTGATTAGAAGCAATATAATAAAAAACAAAAAACAGCAACTTGAAAAATGTTCTAACTAAACCATGCAAAACACAAGTCTTAGATAATGTCTAAACGCTTGCGCGCAAGTGGACGTTTATCTCGAGTCGCTTTGTTACTGTAATAACCACGAGTGCAGCCCAAGGGTCGTCGACACTCACCATTTGCGCCTTTGAGAAATCCATCATCGCCAACAGGTCGTATCTAGTGTTTCCTTCTTTCCGTCCGCGAAAACAAATCGCATCTCATGTCCAGGTTTTATGAAGAAAGCGCTTGTTCGACTCAAATGTGATTTAAAACGTTTCTTCTGTGCTGAGGTCGGAGAGACCGAGGATCGAGGAGGAGGGGTAATAATGCCTTGGCTTTACCTCCCTAGTCACTGCGCATGGAAACTCAAACATGTTTGATTGTCTTTTACTGAGTGGCCTACACCCCCAACTTGGATGAATGAAAGGCCCGCCCCGTGCGTAAAGCTCGTAAAGTGGGTTTCCTTGCCTCCATCTCCAGGGAGCTACCCACCCTTCACACGGAAATACCACCCCAAGCACAAAACACCGCAGCTTCTTTTTACATCTGTAAGACTATGAGACCAACAGACCTCATTTTAACATTTAATAAACACGCATCAAAATTAATTCATATGACAAACAGCCCAACGCGTCTCATCCCAGACTTTAGGCTTGGGCGTAAAGTCTGATGCCTGTTTCATGTCTTACCCTTAAGGATTTTTAATGTATTCTAATGACACTCCATCTGACGCACAAATTTTGCGCCAAATTAGAACACGAACTGTTTAGGTTTTGCAGCAAAAGTTTAAAATATTTTTTAACTAGGCCTAGTAATTACCAGACATACATTGCATTGCAGATTGTCTAGTTTATAGCAATTCATTTATGGCCATGCACAGGCTGCAAAATGTTTAATAGGCCTATATTTTAACATAAATCAAAGTGTCCTTTATGGCAGCAACTTTTTTACTAAAGTATTTATTGGGTACAAAAAATATAACTTTTTTTACGTGGAAAATGCCTTTATGGCACTTTATGTGTGTGTGCTAGGGACAGATCAGTATCTTTTGAAATAATAGGTAAATTAACAATGGCTTTCTATTAGATTATGGATTTGTTACGGACAAAAAAATTAGCCTACAAGGTTAGCCTACAGACTATATATGCAACAAGCTTACACGTTTAAATATAAGAAAAACAAAAACAAAAATTGGGATTTAACTGACTCTCATTTCAGTGTTCTCCTGTAGACCTGCCTGTTAACAGACCATTAAATATATCCAAGTGAATCTTATTTCAAATCACAACTTTGAAACGGGGTTTTGAAAAAGGTCTATAGCAGTTGTTCTTTGTTTCCGTCAAATGATATGTAGTCCTGTGGCCGATTCTAATGTCAAGGGGTGTGAGTAAAATGTAAAATACAGTATTCAAATGCTTAATCCCTTTGTTCCTGGTGGTTTCCAGGTAAATAGTTGGTGGCGCTACAGCTCATCTAGAACATAATCCTTTGCATTAATTTAGTTCCATGCAACAGGCTAGTGTTATATGCGGATTTTAGAGTACTATATTTAAACGCGTTCATGCAAGACCACAGAATCAATTATTACAAACTTAAATAAGCCATGTTTTGAACATCATTCACCCTACACGACAAATGCAAACACATTTTCAGATATGCTTTGGGTAAGGATTAAAATAGTTTGCTTAATAATGTCTCTAATGCGTAGTATAAAATGGCATGCCTGCGCAAATAGCCTTAAGTACACAGTTGAGCTTCTGCAAAATAATCTTAATCTTTTGGCTTGAATCAAAGGAATCTGCAAATTCAAATAGTCCTACTTGATAACCAATGTTCACTAAACACAAATATACCATTAGAAATTTTTTATTTACCAACATATCAATGTCCCTGAAACATATTGTCATAAACAGAAAAGAATGAATACAGTAAATGTACAGTAATGTGTACACTCATGTGGAAATGCTGCTCCCTAGTGGTGATTTGTGACTCGTACACCAAGACACGCAGAAATAATGCAACCGTAATGTGTAAACTGCTGTTGGTCAGTGTTCATTCAACCAGATAATTACAACCTTTTTCTACAAAAGTACTCTTCCAATTTAAAATATTTCAAAATACTTGTGACACTCAAAAGATACATATCCTTTATTATGTCCATCAATATTTTACAAGCATAAAGAACTTAATAAAGGCCAATTAAATATCACACAGTATTATTTAATGAGGCAAACATTTAAAGTACAAGGGGTATCGTCTGTGGGAGGTCCATGAGGTTCAGACCTGGAAAATATACAAACTAGTCAATTTAACATAAGTGAATATCAATAGCATTTTATACAATTTAGTTTTAAATGAATACAACAATCATGTTTCTTCAACTAATTTCACAACATCACATTTATTTATTTCCTTGATAATGATTCTATGTAAATACCGTTTGCCCTACAACTATTTATTTTGTAATTTTATTATATTACTTTATTAATTTATTAATTACCTTTGTTTACAATAGTTTATCCTTCTGTCCCTTACCATTCATCTAGATTTTATCAATTCCAAGTTCTTCAGGTGTGGAAATGCCGAGCTCCTCTAATGTTGGCCGCAGTTCTTGAATAACGTATGGGTAGATGTCTTTGTGAGGCCCTGCCTTATCCTGCAGAGACAAATAGCAAATATCCATCAATCATTTACCTCCTACAGTACGGGCAAACGCACAATCTCACATCATAAAATTACAATTTTCAAAAAGGTTGTCAATGTTCTCACCTTCACAGCTTCCAAAATTCGGATAGCGCTGGCCAAGTCGTTTAACCTCCGACAGGCTCTTAGTGCTGCGTCAAGAATCTTTGGCTCAGGTACCAAGTCGTAACCGATCAATGTGTTCATCCCTATAGCCAAATACATAACAAATTTAGGCCTACATAATATAAAAGACTGTACATGTTCAGAAAGGTATGACTTTGATAACAATGGATTGTCCTTACTAAAATATACAGTAAGAATGATCTAACACTGCCCCCACCCATATCACTCTGAAGCCAAAAATAAATGCTACAACAAGACCTACTGCACGAACACATCACATGAGTAACTTGGGCTTACTGGGAGAGATCATTTTAAAAATATACATGGTTTATCCAGGGTGAAAATAAATTAGCTTTTAGAAGGCATTTTTGTTGAAAAGTAGTTGTAATGTAATGTTGCAAATTAAAAACAATTGTGTACATTCATAATGGCATCTTGTTAGTTACCACTGTGCATCGTTAATTACAAAGTTATTCAGTACCTCCGATCATTTGATAGCTTGTTTTTCATTGCTATGCACTAAGTCAAGGTCAAGACTGCAAAATGTTTTAGCAAGAACAGCAGTGTTAAGAAACCTTAGTCATCGCTATCTAACCTTTCCTTAGTTCCCATGCATCAATGTCTGGCTTGTTGAAGTAGGTAACCCAGCGAGCATCAAACTCCTCATCTGTTTCCACCTTTCCATGCGAGTACAACCGTGATGCCAAAACAGCTGCAGGAAGATAAAAGGTTACAATTACACATTTGAGGATTAGATACAACTGTATATTTTAAATAAGATGTATGATACGTATATCCACTTTCTGTAAAAATGCATATGGGTGTAACTAATACAAACACCTCAGTGCTCACCCAAAAATGATGTATCAATGCCAGTTTCCTTCTCTATCATGAGTCACTCTTTTCTGTCTGACCGGTACATTATTGAGCAAACCAGTAAGTGTAAGGCAATGCGGATACTGTAATTATGTAGGCAGAATTATGGCTTTCCGACATGACCAAATTTGGACTTTTAATACCTGCCATCTCCTTGAAAGGTGACTTTACAAAGCAATGGTTACAATGTAGTGTAACAATATAATTAATTCATCATCTGACGGCAGTGTTCATCTTTGAATTTAATCAATTACTAATAATCCTAGTGTCAGAATGTCAGTTAAATCTGAATAATCCGGTCAATAACATAACATAGTGGTCACGTTAGCATGTAGCATCAGCTGCACAGTGTACAGGGCCCGTCTCTATCTGGGTCACGGCAAGGACACCGCATGCATTAAGCTCAACATTTAGAGCAAGCAAAGGCTGGATATCATTGTAAATGTTCGGCCCGCTTTTTACTTACCCAAAGTAACATTACAAGCAACTGGTTGTGGTTCATCTTGTATGGTGGAGAGAATATCAACTGGATGTCATGTGTTAGCTAACCAGTTAGCTTAGCATTGTGCAACCGCAATGTGTCACACTGAAATTCCAATTTTGACGGTAACGAATATCTTATTTTATACCGGAACCGGGTAATACTTTGAACACGATATTGTAAACATACCTTGGCACCGTGGTTGCGTACGCGCTAAACTCCGGACTCCGGAGACTGAGAGTCGAACAGCGGCTCTGAACATGTTTGAGACTCTGCGGCTCCGCGACCGGCGAGATCTGTGCAGGAAGCTCGCGCTCACGGTGAGCCGAGCGTCACGTACGTCCCTTCCCTGCGCATGCGCAGCAAAACCACATGGGCTTTTTTTGTAGTTTGTTGTTGTGACATACTGACTTTGACATTGACCCTATTTGACATATATAAAGAACTTAAAATTAAAGCATTCACAAGCACATACCTTATTTTAAAGGTCTTATATTATACAAAATTGACTCTTTTCAGCTTTAAGCCATGTTAAGAATGTTGCTGCCTCCTCAAAAACATACCTGAAATTGTGTTTCGTTTTATCCATACATGTAGTAAGAATGAGTAATCCTTTATTAGTCTGTCTACATCTCCAAAGCTCAAAATGCTGTGTTCCACCTTGTGATGTCATGAAGCTGTAGTTTTCAAACTTTTACCTGTAGAGATTGGCAATTCCAGTGCTGAAATCAACCAAATTATTCTAATGAAGGTGTATGGAGTTTAACACAATGGAGCACTTCCTGTATTACCACATTGCATCAAAAGGTGAAACAGTGTTTTCTGTTTGAGCCTAAATATGCATGGTTAGTGTGAAACAAAACACATCAGGTATGTTTGTGATGAGTAAACAACCTTATCAAAATAGTCAGAAAATATAACAAATATAATAGTGTGTTAACAAAACATGAAATGATGAAGCTCAGTAATTAAATCTTAAATTACTTATTTTGGATTGGATCTCTTTTTCGTGGGTTGTTCTTATTTAATCTTATGTTTATGACAAACTCACAAAGTGGCATATATATATATATATATATATATATATATATATTTTTTTTTTTAATTATATTTTTTTTTATTTATTTATAATTATTATAATAGAGCACCTTGTTGCAGCACTTTACTTTTGGTTAACATAATACAAAAACATTCAAAACACTGTATAAAATATTCTAAACAAAAAGTAAAGACTAAAAATATGCATCAGCTGTGGCCAAAGTAAATTACATTTTATTTTTCTCAAAAGGGGCCTTTACTGATTGCTTGTAAAATTTCATTGTGGATCTCATCGTCCTGAGTGTTGATGTGGACATCTCCCACTTGGCCATTCTCATATCTATGGAAAGTCAAAGCATAAACATCAGCTGATGTTTTAAAATGGTCTTGACTTTCACTACTTACACAAAGAGGAATCTAGTGCAAACATGGTCCGGTACAGGACAAACCCAGATGTTCCCATGCTGCTGAAGCTCTTTAGACAAAATCACTGTAAAATAAAAATAAATACATAAAACATTCACCAGCTGTATATCTTAAATCTAATACTCTCTTTTGTACTATCTTTTGTTTACCTTCACAAAGTGCAACGCAGTTTATAGTTTTACTTTTGAGAAATCTGGCTTGTGCAGGCTCTTCCTAAAAACCAAGACAAAAAGGGAAGCATTAAAACATAATGTAGTATAGTACAAATAGCTAATCACTTTTGTTAAGTAAGTACCGTTAGTCTGTTGATTCTATTGTATTTGTTTTTAAGTTCCTCTTTACTGAGCAGATCATGTTGACCGTAACCCATTTCTAAATATCATAAAACATTCATTGGTATATTATTGTAATACATATACATCACGTTATAATTTTATAAAAAAATAAGCTTCAGTCTTACCTGAATAACCAAAGGAGATCCCAGAGTTAGGACTCAGATAGATGCCTTTTCCATAGGCTGCACCATGAAGCTTGGATGTAAAAACAAAAACATGAAGTACATTTAATTCATAAACACCTATTTTATTCTAATAACTTAATGTACCTGTAATTTAGTGAAAGAGGCATTGATCAAACCATTTCTCAAAATAGAGTGCCAATTTTCAATATGAGAACCACTTTGGATGAAACATTAACAAATATTATAATTATAAATAACAAGACAGAGAGAAAGTGTGGAATGTATACTGGGCTGGCTATAATTTCATACTTTTGAACTCAAACTTACTGGAAAGCAAAGGTGCTACCATAAAGCTTTCTAGCCATTTGAAAGCGTACTTCTTTGTATGGAGGACTACAGATGAGTAGAAACTGGTGAGGTGTGTGCATGAACTTTAGCTGCTATAAAAGAAAAAAAAAACAAAGCTATAGATCACATACAGTTAAGTATATAAAACATTCAATAAAACTAATACACTATGACACAATGCTCTATCGTATCTACAATTTCTAACCACTAGTCCGTGCAATACTGAAATACCCTGTTTAGTGGAAGCTTGATAATGTGTGATCTGTTGCTTGCTAAAATCCTGTCAAACATTTGCACTCAATGTTAGAGACATGCGCAGGCATTATTAATAAAAATAAACATGATGAGCATTTCCGGTTACCATTGTAATAAGGGATGAGCTAAAGGGTCCATCTCATCCATCTGCTTTTTAAGGTCACAATATGGGCCCTACAAATTGGAAAATGTCAGAAAGTCCTTTAAAATAGCAGCATAATTTTGAATTTTAAGGTTAGGCCTATGGAAAATTCACCTGTGAAAGCTGCCTCACCAGCAAGACGTTGTCCAAGGCTGCTTGCAGCCTGTCATAGCTCTTTCTCTAGAAAAATAGAAATCATTGAATTAAACACCTTCATTGTCATTGTACAAACATCGTACATTTACAGCAGTTCTCAGATAATATACATTTTACTGTATTGGATCAGTATTGAATTTTTTGTCCTACAGCACATCCCAGTGGGAAATAGTGCAAACAGCAAGTGAGCTGTATGGGATGAGCTCTGAATTGGCTCTGCAAAAGCATCTTGTCTTAAAGATGTCTGTGAGAGCATGGTTTATTAACAGTCCCCTGAGCAGACATATATACTTTTCAGATGCAATTAAATTTCTGAATATCACCAGTATTCCATTACATGGAGCCCATATGGAAGGAGTATCATCGGCCAATTTTAGTAGTCTGCATGCAAAAGTCATATGCAAAAACAAAATGAGGCTGGTAAGTTATGTTGTGGTGTGGTACTGACCTTAGGGGTGAAAGCAAGGGTTTTAGGGTTGCAAGGATCAACTATAGATGGATAAGGCTCAAATATAATGCTTTTACGTTTGGACTGGAGAGCAGCTCTGCACATGGCCACCAGCAGGTCAATTACCTGAATGAGTGTGAGAATTAAAAATGTAGAAATTATTGCATGTTTTTTTTTTCTGAGGGAGGGAGTAGATTTGTCTAAGTTAAATTCCGATTCAAGAAATTTAATCATACTTAAAAATGTGTACTTGGCATACCTCTGCACCAGTGGCAACCTCTTCAGTAACTTCTGACATAACTCCAAGAGTATAAAAGGAAAATACACATAGTTCCCTTGTGCAAACGGCAGGCTTTACACATAATTACAATATAGAAATAGATGTATAAGATGCTTTGTAATTAATTATATATATATTGCATAGTCAGTTTAGTTACCTTTAACAGTGGACCATTCTGAAACACATGCCTCTCATCACAAATGACACAGTATTCATTTAGTGTTAGAAGCCTCTGCTCTGCATACTTCATTATCTGTGTGTACAAAACAAAATAACTGTTGCTGAGACAAAAGACAAAATAATATAATTTCAAGAGAATAATAACACTGTATTCTCAAGATGGCATCTGTGGGTTGGACATGCAAAACTGGATATATTGGTATGACTACTGTATTTTAATAATCTGATCATATATTTATAGTCACACCTGAACCTGTTTTTAATGCTTAAAATGGACCTATGCAGTTATTTGTTTTATTTGTATTGTCAGTATTTTGTATTTGTTTGTTTTGTTTGTACTGACAGGCCCCTCATAAAAAGGCACTCTCATTGGGCTTTCCCTGTATAAATTAAGATAAATCAATGACTGAAAATGATACCGTATAAGGAAGCAAGTGAACAAATGAGGTACAAAGCGAATGTAGGGATTAGAGCAAGTTTGACATATGATCCATTATAATGATGTCAAAGGTAAAGCACACAATTAAATGGTTAAATTTGAATGGTTATGTTTAATGCGGTTAGCTACAACTATTCAGATAAAATATAACTATGTATTAAATCCCCCAACCATGTACTTTAGCCCTTCTCACTGCTTGTCAGAAAAGTCACAATTAGATATTCTTCCAAAATTGTTCAGGTCTAGTCAAAAGCCAGCTGTGAACCGAGGAGTGGTGATGCACATGGGAAGACTGGCCTGTGTGTTAGAAAAAACACACTGTAGCTAATTTCATGATATTGTTGATGTTTATTAAGTGTGGTCAAACTATTTTGGTGGACTGTTTCGATTTACCCATTTGAAATGCAGTATATCTACAATACTAAAGACATGTATCCAAATGGTGATCTTACCTGGACTAAGAATCCATGCTGCAGAGTTGGGGCAGTCTTACAGTGTCTAATGGCCTGAGTGGAGAAGAGGAGCTCTATCAGCTGTTTGGTGCTGAGCTGTGTTGAGGACTTTACCGCTGATACTGTCACTCTCTGGAGGGGAGATCATGCGTATTAACAGTCAAAAAAATCATAATTAATTTGTGAAAATAACTGAACCCACTTTTCCACTTGGTGTGTAGGCGAAAAGCTCTCCAGTTGCGTTTTTAATGGCATATGATGTAGTTGTGTTCGAAAAGCGATTCAAATTCACAGTTGGCAAAATAATCCTACTTCTTCCACTGGATTCCAGTGGATCATTAGACCTAAACATAGTTACATCTGAGTTATGTAGAGCTACATACAGGCTTGGACTGTATATGTTTAAAGCCCAACGAGAGCCGGGCTTATCGAAATAGCATAACAGTTTTAGAATGAGATCATGAAGCGTATTGTTCCTAGTGAAATAAGTTCGCTATGTACAATGTATATATATATATATATCTATATATGTATATATGATGATGTACTTAGATGATGGCAGCCAAATGTTAAGCCTTGCTCTGAATTTCTTGATGGTCCCGGCTGGCCTGAACCAGCTGTGTCTCCTCTTTTGATGGCATATGACCTTCTCATTGGTAAGGTTCCTCCACTCATTATTAATGAACGCTGTCAAAATACTGAAAGACAAGAACATCTTTATTAGGCAATGTTCACTTCAATGTTTACTTCATTAGCTTTTAAGAGTTGGGCAATATTAAAAGATTGTTCATTCAAAAAGGGTAACTTATATACATGAATTAACATACTTTTGTAGTTGCTTTCCAATACAAAAACTATATTTGTTTGATGGCTGAAACACTTCAACTGTTGGTGCTGTAAGAGGACAGACCCTTTAGTCAAGTTTGATAGAAATACACAAAATTGGATTTTGAAAGTAAAAGAAACTTACCAGGACCATCTAGATAATGTGACAAGGAAAAGTGAAGGCGAATTATTATAGGCTCAGATGAGTTTATTTTCCAAGCTTTTGTAACAGGAGCCTGTAAAAATAAATTACTTTCAAATAAACAGTGAAGTTTTTTATACACAACAGCAGGATTGAAAACCCAAACTGATGCTGACCCTTTATTTAAAAAAGACAATAAGGGGAAGGATGGCAACATCTTAAACCATATCTAACAACGGCACTTACATTTAAAAAGTCAGATTTGATGATGAGATCAATATCCACTTCATCAATTGTCATGTATTCTCTAAAAATAAAAAGGAAGAAAAAAATCAAACCAATACATTTTTAAATAAAATATAATATCTTGGAAAATTTTTAAATTAAGATATTATATCATTTATATATATATATATATATATATACACACACACACACACACACACACACACAGACTGCAATTTGATATTTTGTTCATTGTAAATCTGCAATATTGATTTAAAATGGTTTGGTTATTGAAATGGACATTTTCACTATAACGACATTTAAATTTATTGTTGTTTTTACTGTTGAAAGTAACTATGTTGCATTTTGAACCTTGTGTCTATGACCCAAAGTCTGTTTTTTTTTTTAAATAACCACAAGTACAGATCAGTAGGTGGAGTTAGGGGGTAGGAAAAAACATTAATTAAGCCTCATGCAGGGCATTGACTCAAACACACATGAATCAACTGAAAGAAAACTTTGAGTATGTTAAAGGTGCATTGTGCAACTTTTCTCGTGGAGGGTTTGTCAAATGCTTTTCTCCATAGAGATAATATAGTTTTGTCTGGAATGTTTCACAGTATGGCATTAAACCTTTCTATTTTTATGGAGACCAAATCAGTCTAAGTTACAGGTCAGATCTGTGGAGAGGCAATTCCACTCACAATCAGAATAACTGTTTTTCTAGGTATTTTTGACGCTGGGAACAACCAGCTGTAATTTAATAAATGCAAAGTGGAGCATTTCAATCAGAGCAATAACATATCCTTAGAAACAAGCAAGTGACGGACCTTCCACCAGAAAAGTTAAACAATGCACCTTTAATTAAGAAGGAATATAGTTATAACATGGTTAAAAGATCATTTAAATTTATTTTACATACAATGTCCCCTTTAAGCATTATATAATATTTTTATTTAGTCAAACGCCACACCTGACAGAGACTGCAGACATCGAGTAATGGGTTTTAAATGCCTCGATGTCTGCCTGGAGTTGTGGGTGCCGCCGTAGGTCAGAGTCTCGGATCTCCTGCCGAGACAATCATTAACACACTGACCTTATGGTGCAAATCAGGCAGATTAACGCACTTAATCACAGAACCAAGATTAGCGCAAAAGGCTAACATTCAATACTGCAAGTTCTTATGAAAAAGAAAGATTTACATTTTGGCACAAGTCTACTGCCATGTGTCTATTATTACAGATGTGGTAGCCTGGCATCTGCTTTCTTCCTGTCTCCTGTTGGTTTGAAGAAAATATATTATTATATTATATCTATTTTTTCAATGATTATAACATTATTTATTAATAACAAAAAAAGTATATTATGAGACTTACCATGCTTATTTTTACAGTTTTCATCATTTTGTTACCAATAGTCTTCTACTTTAATGTCTGAAATAAAAATAAATCCATAAATTTTCTGTTGCTTATTGCTATTAAGAGTCATACCTCTCAGTTTTACAGTGGACAAACTTCAGGTCTATCTTTCAATTCAAACAGTCAAGCTATCCAAGCAACACAAATTAAACAATTAAAATAATCCATATATCGTCTCCAGCACAACTCTGGAAACCCAAATATCTCTTAATTGCAAACATATGATTAGCATAGGATAATGAACCTCTCCACATGTCATGATGAGTAAAATAAAAAATTATATTTAAATAAAAATATATTGCTAATATTACTTCATGTGTAGCATTAAATACAGTGCACACTGAACAACAACACAAACACAACAAAATCACGAGTCAAATTGTGTCAAATGCAGATTGTAGCTTTAACAAATAGCCTACATGGACAGGTGGATTCTTCCTGACACAGCTCTTAAAGTTTTCTTACCTTTTTTCCAATCATGAAGACATTTCTAAATAATCCGGTGGGCTGCACTAAACTGATCCCCCAAGTGGTCATAACTCAACACTGTATCTATGTCTCTAAACTTGAGCAGTTCTCCCTGTGTCTCCGCTGTCTGAAGATGTCTGCATTGTAAGGAATGCCGCATGTTGAGGGTCATGTGATCTGCTGCTATCAACTTGATCCACCTGATAAAGAGAGACAGGTTAAAAGTATTGTCCTCCCTAGGTCACAAACTACATATCAAGCATGGCCTTTGCACATTAAAATCATACTTAGCAAGTTGACTTGGTGAAACAGTTTTATGGCAGTGGTAAGCCTGAAGATGTAAGCGTGACATGTTGCTATAGTGTGCTAGTGTGTGACCCTAATCAGCTGTTAGCCTTGTTAGCGAAACGCCTGCTGCTCCACAGTCTGGGCAGACACACTTCAAGATTGCACATATGGACTCACCCAACAAGAGCTTTTCTCAATGTAATCTACTTAGTCAAATGGGTCTTTTTAGTTGAGCACAATTCTAGTATATTGTTGTTGTTTTTTTTGTTGTTGTTTTTATTTTCAAAGAAAGGGTATATAGGCTAGATTTTTTTTCAATTTCATATAACATGATGTAACTGTATTCCAGATATGAAGTAGTGTAGTTGGTTTTAGTTTTTTTTTTTCTTATTTACATAAATGTTGGACATGATAGCCAGATTGTTTTTATTATAATTTGGTGTTCTCAGTGTGTATTCCCATCCAAAGGTAGCACACAAGTTTCTCATTTGGGTTTCCGGTTCCCACAACAAAAACCAGTTGGTCTAAATCTAAAATAACTCTCTCTGTGATCTGAATCCTCACTGCACCCCAGCCCCTTCAACCAGTCATTAAGCAATGCTAGTGCAGCCTCTGCAGTTTAGTAAGTGCATTCTGGACACTATACCTACAGCAATGGAATTTAAAGTCCAGTGCAAGAAAGCAGAGATACCATAATAATGTATTAGGTATTATCATTATATTTTTCAAAATGGTTTTAAGGGTCTTGTTTGTCACAGCAATGTAGGTACAAAAAACATGACTGCTTGAGGTGATGTAATGGAACAAAATTTTTTCCTCCTGCTTTTCCTCCTTTCTTCTTCCTATATTATGGTTGTGCTTCAGACTTCATATCACGATAATTATCTGAATTTTGCAACCACTGTTAGAACAAAGAAAACCACAAGAGAGGCTGTAAATTAGGGCAACTGAAAATTAAGCCTGGCTGTAAAACTTTTTTTTTACAGCAGCCATCAAGGTATACTTTATGTCATGTACATATGGAGAAAGGGTCAGGTTTGCACCTGCCAAGAATAGGGCACCTCTTCTTGATGTCCTAAAATGCATGAGTCTGTGTGTTTGGGGCTTGTGCTCATAAAAAAAAAACACATAGGCATACAGTACACATACAGTACTGACATGTCATTGTATGTTTAGCACAGTGGCATATGCCCTGACATTGGGCACATTCAGTTTCCTTTCCAATGGCAGACTAAATCCTTGAAAAATGATGATGGCTCTTATATAAGGCCTTCACATACATGTACGGTGCCCGCATATATTTAGATTAAGTGTGTTACTGAGCAGAGCTGGTATACAGCTGAGGCAGCAGGCCTGACACATGGATCTGCTGTAGTAGAACACTATGTACTTGGTAAGTCATCAGGAGCACCATGCATGTACAAAGAAGGGGGGCAACTAATATAGGTTGGCATGGCAAAGGACCCCCCTTTTTGGCATGTGTATCCTATGTCTTTTTGCAGCTCATGAGAACACCTGCAGAAGAGGTTAGTCAAACAGACTATATGTTTTACTATCACCTCTTACTATAAACTCTATAGCCTATTTTTTATCATCTGTCAAATTTGTCTGAACGTCCCTCAGATTGTTGGCCATGTGCCATGTTCAAACATCTGAATTCGACCTTATTTTAGGCTTGGCCCTCCATGGGGTCTTCTGCATATGGATACTTCATCCTACAGAAACCTATACAGCCCTTCTCACTCATAAAAACTAACAGTATCATGTAAAGCTGAGGCCTCCACCCTGTAGCTCGTGAGCTGCATTCCAAGTACATCCCCAAAGTATTTATGAGTTATACATATTATGCTGAATAAATTAAATTTGAGGAAACACTTGTCTGTTATCATACTAAATGTATAATTTAAATGTCTAATTTTGTAAACTTATTGGTTTAGGGTTTATGTTAGACACCTAAATATACCCCATATTTGTTACCTTTATACGAGCTCAATTAGGCGCCATTTTCGCTTTGTAGCTCACCGGGGGAAAAGATTTGGATGTGATGATGTAAAAGTATTTTCCTAGTTGACCTCTTCAGCTAATGGCAGAATATTTACAAATTGACGATTAGATCTAGAATGTATGTAATTTTAACTAACTCCAAGGACATTAAGTTAAAATGATATAATTTATGAACTGTTATTTTTTTCTAATATATCGTATTTGCATAGTTAATTGGCCTACCTTTGCCTCACCTTAATAACTTACCTCCTCTGATTGGGTGGTGCTGAAAGTTGGTACTTGGCAGGGCTCTTTATGCGGCGCACGTATCCCCCCACACGTGACATGTGATCCAGGGAAAGGAGTTCCGGTTGGTCGGGGCGCCAATAAAAAGTGCGAGGGGCGCTAGACCGGTGGCGCACTCGTCCTGCAAAGTTCACCCAGAAGGTGAGTGAAAGAGACAACAACTTTAGACAAACAATAGACCAGAGGAAAGCAATAACACTTATACAATAAAACTAATAATACTATCAATTTTAATAGTGTGGAGTTACAAATTTTTTACAGGCTATTCGACTACATGTAACTTATTAGTGTCAAATTGATTATGGAGCGTGAAAAAATTTGTGTTATTGTTTTTATTATAGCTTTGAAGATATTTTCTAGTATTAATTAACAGAATGTATCCTGAGTATGAGCTGTCCTGTGCATTTCTAAAACCACTTCAGAAAAGTACACAGTGTAGTGTTTAGAAACTCATTTTATGTACAAGGCTTGTATCCTCTTCCAGTTCAACAGTGGTCTGGCCTTGTATGTGTGCTTTAGGAATGAGGGGAGAACACTCAGAATCAGAGTCTCCTACTTCTGATGCTCTTTTTATAGGTGGAAAAAAAAGTTGAATTTTTTTTTTTTTTTTTTTAGAATGTGCATAATATGTAGAGTAACAGTTGCAGGTTATATACTGTGTATGCATAGTTAGATTAGTCGCTGTCGCCTCTCTAATGTAAAAACTGTCTTTAGTGGCTAACTGGTCTGTCTGTGCTTTGCTCTGTCTTCAGGACGTTCGTGTAGACACAGATCCAGTCATGCAGAAGTCTAAGGATATGGGCTCCTCGATCATCCACACGCAGCAGCTCCATGCTGCGATGGCGGACACCATGATCGAGCACATGTGTCTCCTGGACATCGACTCTGAGCCTGCTGTGTCTCGCAACACTGGCATCATCTGCACCATTGGTTGGTAACGCTCCTCTCTGTTCCATGATGGTGATGCATAATGCATTTCTGTGTAAACACACACAACCTTTAAATGTCACTTTAACCTCAGAGCAGCCTGTGTACATTCACCTGTCTGTCCTCTGTGCAGGACCGGCCTCCCGATCCATGGAGATGGGCAAGGAGATGATCAAGGCTGGGATGAACATTGCAAGAATGAATTTCTCTCATGGCACACATGAGGTGAGCTAAAATGCTTTGTTTAAAACCAAAACAGAAAAACACATTATAATAGACTTTTAGAATAGTGTTTTTATTTGAACAATGGTGAGGTAGGACTTGGAAACAGAGACCCTTCAGAAGAGTATCGCTGTGCTCCAGAAGTCATTCAGAGGATTTAGCCTTTGCAGCAGTTGGTCTGACATTACTCATGGGTCCCTCTGTAATGTGATCTGTGAGACAGTATTCGCTCCTCCAGCTCAGGCTTCGACTCACAGCCGTTATAGAAGAGCCAACAACTTCACACCAGTGACCCCTCACTTTTAAAAGTCACACCTCTTTTCACCTGAGCAACTAAGCCACTTTTGAACATATTTTCCTATGATGAGCAGCGTAGAAGCCAGTTTCAAAGGTGGGGTTGAACTTTACATTACTTTTTTATTGATATTCTGCAGACAAATAATAGCATTTCAGCAGTTATAAAACATAAGTTTCATTTTGTATTTTCTGTCTGATTTACAAACTTTTAACCCCGGAAGGACATGTGATTTTACATGTAAAAAAAAATTGATTTGACCTCTGCTTAAATGCTGTCTCATTGCTATATATAGTTAAGTCTGAGAGTCACAGCAGAGGCACGAGTTGGTGGCATGCACCTCCGCCAGCTGTCAGTGTACATGTAAAAAAAAAGTTTACTTCTTGTCTTTTGTGTCTTAACCTGCAGATGTTACAAAGTTTTAAGACAGATAATAGCTTACTATAAATAAACTCTAAAATGTAGTGTTAATTTGACCCTTTTACATAATAGCCTGTTGCAGTCTGGCTTAGCATTTATTTATGCACACAGAAACAGAACAATGTCAGATGCTAAAAATATGTTGCATTTGTCATTGCAGACTGCAGAATAAAGTTATGTAACCAATGCCATGTTGCTTGATCTTACCATCATAGGATTAAGGATCTAGATGTCCCACCTGTTACTATACTGTAACTGTTAAAAATTTCTTAAGGCCCCCTTAAAAATAAAACAAAAGATGTTAAACTGCCAAAAGATCAGTTTAAGATGCAACTTCCTAATTAAATTTATGCAAGAATGTTATTGGCCTTTTTTTTATCTTGTTTTTATTTTTCTTGTTTTTTTTATGATATACATTGATGTTCACTCTTACATGTTCAGCACTTTGGTCAACTGCATCTCTTAAATGTGCTATACAAATCAGTTTACTTGACTTGAAAATATGTAATGATGTGATTAACTTCATATTTTAAATCTAATTTGTTTTGTTTTTTAATTCCGTAGTATCACGCCGAGACCATCAAGAACATCCGTGCAGCCACTGAGAGCTTTACACCTGGCTCTGTGGAGTACAGACCAGTGGCTATTGCTCTGGACACAAAAGGACCAGAAATCAGGACTGGACTGATCAAAGGGGTGAGCTGTACTGATAATACCGAGGCAAATGTAATAATTTACAATGTTTTAAAATTTAAACGTGTTTCATACCTTACCTGATGAGGAGAAATTGTATACAAACACAGAGGTTTAATAAAAAGATTTAATAACTACATTTTAATAGCCTTAATTAAGCATGAACAGAGACTTAATTCACAATAGACAATAATTTACCCTTACCTCTAACCTTAACTCCTTAATTTTCTAAGCCTGAATCATTCTTAGCAAACTATAAACTGTGAACTATGGTGTAGGCCTTATACACATAATCAAGGTGTAGTTATTAAAAAGTTATATTGAAAAAAACTTATATTGAAATCTGTATTTAAAATCATATATTGGATACACATTTATTACATATTTTCAATGCATGATGTTTGGGGAATTGTGAATGATGATTTTAAATTCCTTTGTGAAATCCCTAATTATTTACTTTCTCTTTAGAGTGGTACTGAGGAAGTTGAACTGAAGAAGGGTGATACTATTAAGATCACACTCGATGACCAGTACAAGGACAAGTGTGACGAGAAAGTCCTGTGGCTCGACTACAAAAACATTACTAAAGTCGTCCAGACCGGCAGCCATATCTACGTGGACGATGGTCTCATTTCCCTCAAGGCCACTCAGATCGGTAAGGACCCGTTCTTGAAAATTCATATCATTCATGTTTTGTTCAGTCATTTGTACAGTATTTTGTTACTTGCTGTAGCTGTCAGGGATGTTTACAAGCAGATACACACCACGCTATGAGATCTGTGTGGTGACCGTCAAAATGGGCAAACCTAAAATTAATGAAAAAAACAAAAAACAACAATAAGCACTTAAATTATTAGCATTTATAGTTGCACAAATCTATCTTTTTCTGTTCAATATTGATGTAACAGCACAACTGATCATAATATGTTAGGAAAATGTGTGGGCAAACATCAGCCAGTGAATATCTTGATCTTGATAAATGTATTGTTTGGCCTAACCCTTAACCTACCTGGTACCAATATTGTGTCTAGTGTATTTTTCTGGGTGTGACTAAATATCTCAGTTCAATATTTTAATTCCCTATATTTCCACACCTGTAATCCCTGCATATGTGTCTTAAATAGTAAGGAATAGGGATCAACAAGATCTCATGCCTGTGGACAGTGATCTCATGAGATTTTTTTTTTCCATTCTTTCGTTTGGTCTCTCACAAATGAGGTTAAGTGGTGGTGAGTTACATTTATTGAGAAGCCTTAGTTCCAAAAGTGCTAGAATGAAATAAAACAGGAAGCAATAGAAACAAAAATTGTGCACTTAACCTCACAATTTCTTTATTATAAATTGTGTCAAAAACTCTTTTGTTGTCATGGATACAATCACATTTCTCATCCCATGGGAATTGTGTCTGGTTCCAACATTAATAAAGAATGAGCTACATAATAATAAATCAATACATTCCCATTGATGTGCCTAATGTGGACATGCTTTGTGTTTGAAGGCGGTGACTTCATTATGTGTGAGATTGAGAATGGCGGCATGCTCGGCAGTAAGAAGGGTGTGAACCTGCCCGGGGCTGCCGTGGACCTGCCCGCTCTGTCAGAGAAGGACATTCAGGACCTGCAGTTTGGCGTGGAGCAGGGTGTTGACATGATCTTCGCCTCCTTCATCCGCAAGGCCGCCGACGTAGAGGCTGTCAGGAAGGTGCTTGGCGAGAAGGGCAAAGACATCAAGATCATCAGCAAACTGGAGAACCACGAGGGAGTGCGCAGGTGAGGGGGATTTGCTTATATGTAACAGCGTTCTATCTACTTGTTAGTGATGAGGAAATTGCACTACTGTCAACAGGAGGTGTCTATGGTATAGTAATAACATTTTCTCATCTGTCGGTATAGTTAATGTATGGAGATTTTAGGATATAAACTACTGGAGTTAGCCAACAGTGGTTCTGGAGTTGAAGGAGCTGGCTCTTTTGTTTACTTTTTAAAAATAGTTTTTAGATAGTCAAGGATCCCAAATTCAGAAAAAAAATCACTTTTGGAGTGTATTAGGCGTGTCAAATATTCAGTTTGATCTAAATGGTCAAAATGTCAGTTTTTTCATGGAGATTAGAACATAATGCTATTTGATATAGAGAAAAATACACGATTGGCCCAAAAGTATATTAAATATGTTTATTTTTAAACTCATAGCATTTTTTTTACACTTAATATCAGTAATATATTTGTTTTGGCATTTGTTTCATATGCTCCTGGCTAACAGTTCTGCTCCATAAATCCTAAAACCACAGTTTACTTTGCCCTTTATAAAGGTCTGGCTCTTGTCATTCTCTGTAGGTTCAGTATAATTAGAAACAGTTATTCTTGTGATTCTAACTAGATTCGATGAGATCCTGGAGGCCAGTGATGGCATTATGGTTGCCCGTGGAGATCTGGGTATCGAAATCCCCACAGAGAAAGTGTTCCTGGCTCAGAAGATGATGACTGGCAGATGCCTCAGAGTCGGCAAGCCCATCATCTGCGCCACCCAGGTTTACATTACACACAAGCGCTACAATAAACTATGACAATCATTAGAACAAAAATAATTAAGATATTGTTATTTGTCAGATGCTGGAAAGCATGACCAAGAAGCCCCGCCCTACTCGTGCTGAGGCCAGTGATGTGGCCAACGCTGTCCTGGATGGAAATGACTGCATCATGCTGAGTGGAGAGACAGCCAAGGGAGACTACCCTCTGGAGGCAGTGCGCACACATCACATGGTAAGTGCCCTGTGGACTTGTCCTAACTGTTTTTATGTATGTTTTATGTATTACCAAAAATGGGTTGCTGCAGGATCTTAATGAATTTATCATACAGTAGAATTAAGTTTATTAAGAGTGAGAAATATAACAAAATGTTTTATTTTTTTATTCATTTAGTAGCTTTATATTGCCTCAAGAGATAACCAAATTTATCTTCTTCACTCCACACTTCACTGTGATTGTATGAATGTTACTCAGAGCTTGGCACAGGCTCGCCAATAGGGGGAGTGGTTGGGGAAATGTAGATGGCATCTGTGTGTTTTTGAGCATAAAATTGCATTAAACAGAGAAGCATTGAATCATGATTCAGTCTCTCCCGATCTTAACAAAGACATACCATGATTGATTTAATAATGAATAATGTCTACTCATAAACAAAATGTGTATATATCACGTTATACACATTGTCAGATTGATATTGTGATTTACTAACATTGTTGCATTTAGTATTGTCACAGAAGCCCATAGCACACCTGTCCATCTGTTTCTTAACATCACCTTGTCTGGTTTTGTGCTTTAATTGTGTGATGTGTCGCTTAATTATTAGCATGCATCTTATGGAGCCACAGTGCAACAGGCTGGACATCATGGCTGTTGTTTGGCTTCTTGTATCAGTGTGATTTCAGGTATGAAGAATTTTATGCAAAGCTAACAACTCTTAATCTTATTCTACGAGTGTATTCACATGTTTTTCTGTTTTTGTATCTAGATTGCCCGTGAGGCTGAGGCTGCCATGTTCCACAGGCAGATGTTTGAGGAGCTGCGCCGCACCTCTCACCTGACCCGGGACCCCACAGAGTCTGTTGCTATTGGCGCTGTTGAGGCCTCCTTCAAATGCTGTGCCAGTGCCATCATTGTGCTCACCAAGACTGGAAGGTAAAAAGCTGTGATTTTCAGACTGTTCATATCAAGTGCTTTGTTACTAGATGAACCTAAAGCAGGTTAGGCCCTCTATTATGCAAAATGTTTAGTCTGTCTAAATCTCAAAAGCTCAGAATACTCTGTTCCACTTTATGATGTCATCTAGTGGTACTTTTCAGGTTAACAACTACCTTTTACCTTTTGTTCAGTAAAGATTGGCAATTCCAGTGTTATCCAATTGATTCTAGTGAATATGTATGGAGCACTTCCTGTATTGCCACATGACATCACAAGGTGGTACAGACTGTTTGCCTCAACTCAATCTAAATATACAGATTTTGTGGTTGAACATGTGTGAATTTAACAAAACACAACTACAGGTATGTTTTTGATGAGAAAACAACATCATAACATGGACCAAAAATAGTGTAATATGCAGCACAAAATAAAAGCAAATAGGCCTAAATCACTATATTAAACAGAAATTAACTGCAAAATAGTGCCACCACTCAGAGTTTGTAGCTCTAAAACAATAGTGTACTTTGTCCTTTAAAAAGGTCTGGTTCCTGTTGTTCTCTGTGGAGCCTGCTGTGATTGGTGAAATTGATGCATTATGTTGCATTTCTCCTCTCTCTCCACACCAGTCCTCAGCCCTCGTGTGTGCCAACTTTTACGACTCTCACCATCTGCCCTCCTCCTCCTCCTGACCTTTAGAGATCTGAACTCTGACATTCTATGAGTTAATTTTAACTCCATATTCCCCTACACTTAAGTATTCAGCCTCGTAGCACACGATGTACAACTGAAGGAGCTCTAAATATTGTCTGCATACAAATATTTACAGTAGTAACAACTGCACAAAACAAATTCTGTGCCATTGCTCTGAACTGTGTCTTCAAAATGGAGATGGTGAACTGTTAGGAAAAAAAAATCTGAATATATTTTATCGCCCCGCAACACATATTTTAATAGTCTGCTAGTCAGCTACTCACTTTTACTTTTACTATTGTAACTTTTTTATTTGACCACTTTATTGTATTGCTGACTGAATGCTTCAAAATAAGTAATATTAAAGTATATGATGAAAATCAGGAATCGCCCAGGTAAC
>NW_026571270.1:0-12713 GCF_026225935.1 Boleophthalmus pectinirostris
TATTATTCCAATCTATAATCCATGTTTGATGAGTGTTTAAAAGGATAAAACGCGTTGTTTTTTTGTGTGTGTTTTTTTTGTGACGTAGCGTCAGTGCAATGCCCTCTCCTCCCTTCAGGGGGCGCAAGTGTCTTCTCAGTGCGGTCCTGAAAATGCTGTGCAGCGCACGTGATGTTAAAGATTAAAAGACTTCGAAATATAATAGCTGCTCTAAAAATCATTAGAGGAAGAAATGAGAATAAAAGAAGAATTTACAAAATGACTGAAATCTGCATTGACAAACGAAAACAAGGTTCACATTTCAGAACATGTTTGTATGTTTTGCTTGTTTGTACAGATCTAAACAGTGTTATCAGGTTTTATGCAGAATAAGACAGGAAATTTTGTTGTTTGTGGAGGAAATTATGGTACTTCAAAAACAGTTTATCAGTAGTATCAGTTCAAATGTAGTAGTATCAATAGAAGTAAAATTGTGATTTCAACCAAAACAATCAACCAAAAAGTTAATTTCCACCACTGTTTGCTGACGTGTTGCACCTCACTAACTGTATATTTGTATATTTACAAATGTATAACAATGCAAACTGTAAACAAACACATTTCAAACTGTAAACAAACACATTTCAAACTGTAAACAAACACATTTCAAACTGTAAACAAACACATTTCAAACTGTAAACAAACACATTTCAAACTGTAAACAAACACACTTCAAACTGTAAACAAACACACTTCAAACTGTAAACACACACACTTCAAACTGTAAACACACACACTTCAAACTGTAAACACACACACTTCAAACTGTAAACACACACACTGCAAACTGTAAAAACACTTTTTTCTATTGTCCTTGTTCTTTGTGCCAATCATTATAACAGTCCCTAAACATTTCTTCTTCCACTGAGTCCACCGCGGACACATCGCTCTCCGGTTCCGACAGCTCCTGGTCCGAGGTGTCACTCAGCCTTCTAGTACATATTTCCGCAGCTTCCAAGGCTGAAAACCGCGTCTTCTCTGTTCGTTTAGCCATAACTTCGAAACAAAGGCAAAGCACCAACATGCACGGAGTATGTACTGGAGTATGTACTGTACTATACTGTACTGATGTACTGTGTACAGTAAACACCTCAAACTGTATATATAAACTCTTTTTTTGACTGCCCATTGGCTGTTAGGTAAAGCGTCACTAGTGCGTAACGCGTAACCATTGGCTGCGTAAAAGACGCACGCTTTACGCACACAGTCCCTTTGTGTTTGCGCCTGCGGTTACGCATGATACAGGCGGCGCAGGTATACAGAAAACCATGGCTTGTGATATGTCATTGTGTTCATTGGCTCGTTGACTGTAAGGGAAAATATCACTCCGCGCCTGTAATCAAGTTTGGGTGATTGTGCACGAGGGGAAGTGGGGAGTAAACTTTCTGAGTTCTGTACCACTGATTGGCGGTGTGGGGCTTTAGTAACCGAAAACTTGCACTCTATTGGCTGACCAAAGTGCCAATTAAATGCTAACTCTTTCGTTTAGCATAGACAGTAGCGTTATCGTGCTCAGTAAATATCTTAGCCCTGAAATCGCCAGAAGAAATGCAAAAAAAAGTGACGGATCACTTTTCACGTTTGGAATACTTTGGAATACTTTCCGGCATAGAGGAACTAATTCATTTTGTGGACATATTTTCTTCACTGGATTATATTCTCTGGACCTGTACGGACCAAATGAGACCAACTTTCTGGGGATATGTGGATGTTTGACAGAATGAGAGCCCTCAAAAGGTAAGAACAGTCCAAATCCTTTGCACGTGCTTTTCTGTAAAACAGCTCCGTACATGTGTCTCTCTGCACTCAGAAAGCGCGAGCAGACACACAGTCAGCAACGTATCGAAGCACAAATGCGTATTTAACGATGATTTGTAGAAGAAATTCCACGCTTTCCGTTGCGTTCGGGACAAGTGTGAGGCCTTGTGCACAGTGTACAAAGCGGCACATATGTTACGGTGTCCAGTGGGAAGAAGAAATGTTTAGGGACTGTTATAATGATTGGCACAAAGAACAAGGACAATAGAAAAAAGTGTTTTTACAGTTTGCAGTGTGTTTGTTTACAGTTTGCAGTGTGTGTGTTTACAGTTTGAAGTGTGTTTGTTTACAGTTTGAAGTGTGTTTGTTTACAGTTTGAAGTGTGTTTGTTTACAGTTTGAAATGTGTTTGCATGTTGAGCAACACCACAGCCATCGCTGAGGCCTGGGCTCGACTGGACCACAAGTTTGACCTGATGTACGCCAAGAGGGCCTTCGTGCACTGGTACGTGGGCGAGGGCATGGAGGAGGGAGAGTTCTCCGAGGCCAGAGAGGACATGGCTGCTCTGGAGAAGGATTATGAAGAGGTGGGTTTGGACAGCGTCGATGGAGAAGAAGAGGGAGAAGAAAATTAAATAGCTGTTGCAAAGTTTTGTATTGTATTGTTGTTAACTGGTTTTAATTAAAAGTTTGATTGCATTTTAAAAGCTCTTTTGTAACACAAATGCAAATGTTATAAATAAATACATATTATTATTAGGCCAATAGTGTTTAATTGAGGTAACTCACTTTAACTTTCACTTATTTAACCTCTGCGTAACAGAGTATGAATTCCTGGGGTTCCATGTTTTTCATCTGTTTAATAAGAACTGAACCAAACAACTCTTCAATATTTCAGTCAGTGTTGGGCATGGAAATATAATAAGATCCATGGTGTTGGGTTTCTAAGAGGTGGGTTTGGACAGCGTCGATGGAGAAGAAGAGGGAGAAGAAAATTAAATAGCTGTTGCAAAGTTTTGTATTGTTGTTAACTGGTTTTAATTAAAAGTTTGAGAAGAGGAGGGAGAAGAATATTAAACACAATGAAATTTGACTTTATGCAAAATGTAGCTAACTAAAGTATTTCCCTTTAGCTGTTGCAAAGTGGCAAATGGAGCTATTGTTTCAAAACATAAACATCTTACATATTTCTTATTAAATACATGCATTTGTAATTAATAAAATACATAATTTTATACACTCTGACGTTGGGACAGGTTGTGTGTCGTTCAGTGAGGGTGAATATTCTGCACAGATTCCACTGTCACCTGTGGAAGTGTCAGATCTTGTGCGTGTTGTAAGTTTCATTCTGGTGGTTTTGTAGCGCTCACAGCAGCAAGAGCCGAGATGGATTCTCAAAAATCATAATTTTCTTCATAAATTCAACATGCTGCACAAAGTGACTGTAATGTTTGAGCATTTGTGGAGCTTTGTGATTTTCTTTACTGGTTTTAATCAAAAGTTTGATTGCATTTTAAAAGCTCTTTTGTAACGCAAATGTTATAAATAAATGAATAAATACATATATTATTATTAGGCCAATAGTGTTTAATTGAGGTAACTCACTTTAACTTTTCACTTATTTAACCTATTTCAGTCAGTGTTGGGCATGGAAATATAATAAGATCCATGGTGTTGGGTTTCTAAGTGTGCACATGCGTGTAGCCCATGTGGTCTTATTGTTTTGTTAATTTCACCAAAATCCTGTTTTATTTCTTTATGGGTTTGTGTCTTAGATTATTTTGACTGGTTATACCAGATGCTTTTATTTTGGTGGTGCCACTCCTTTCTGTGGAGACGCGCCTCGCCCCCTCATTTGCTCTGAAGAGAGTGAGGGAGGTAAGCAGCAGATTTGTTCCTCTGATTTATATATAAAATTTTTGTTTTTGTTAACTTTATTTGGACATTGTGGTTTATAAGGCCTTTGCCATTGTTCCTGTTTGTTAAATGTGTTTCAAGTATTGTTTTTTTATTCAAATACAGCACCTCAAAAAGTACTACTAGCATGTAAGTTTAAGCTAGCAAGCGCGGTCTCATGTGTCTGTTCCACCCTTTATTTCTCTGCAGATGTGTGTGTGTGTGGAGCTCTGACATCTGAGGCTGTGTCTTGATTTTTTTTTGTGTGTTTCACACAGGTATGTGAGTGTTGTATTGTTATTATTGTTATATTATCACTAATACTGAATGTTATTTTTAGTTCTCCGAGGCCAGAGAGGACATGGCTGCTCTGGAGAAGGATTATGAAGAGGTGGGTTTGGACAGCGTCGATGGAGAAGAAGAGGGAGAAGAAAATTAAATAGCTGTTGCAAAGTTTTGTATTGTATTGTTGTTAACTGGTTTTAATTAAAAGTTTGATTGCATTTTAAAAGCTCTTTTGTAACGCAAATGTTATAAATAAATGAATAAATACATATTATTATTAGGCCAATAGTGTTTAATTGAGGTAACTCACTTTAACTTTTCACTTATTTAACCTATTTCAGTCAGTGTTGGGCATGGAAATATAATAAGATCCATGGTGTTGGGTTTCTAAGTGTGCACATGCGTGTAGCCCATGTGGTCTTATTGTTTTGTTAATTTCACCAAAATCCTGTTTTATTTCTTTATGGGTTTGTGTCTTAGATTATTTTGACTGGTTATACCAGATGCTTTTATTTTGGTGGTGCCACTCCTTTCTGTGGAGACGCGCCTCGCCCCCTCATTTGCTCTGAAGAGAGTGAGGGAGGTAAGCAGCAGATTTGTTCCTCTGATTTATATATAAAATTTTTGTTTTTGTTAACTTTATTTGGACATTGTGGTTTATAAGGCCTTTGCCATTGTTCCTGTTTGTTAAATGTGTTTCAAGTATTGTTTTTTTATTCAAATACAGCACCTCAAAAAGTACTACTAGCATGTAAGTTTAAGCTAGCAAGCGCGGTCTCATGTGTCTGTTCCACCCTTTATTTCTCTGCAGATGTGTGTGTGGAGCTCTGACATCTGAGGCTGTGTCTTGATTTTTTTTTGTGTGTTTCACACAGGTATGTGAGTGTTGTATTGTTATTATTGTTATATTATCACTAATACTGAATGTTATTTTTTCCTATTTATTGCAAGTGGTAAAAATTATTATGACACCTGTTATTTTTGCTCTGAAGAGAGTGAGGGAGATGTGTGTGTGGAGCTCTGACATCTGAGGCTGTGTCTTGATTTTTTGTGTGTGTTTCACACAGGTATTAAATCCTCTCCTGAATGTCAAACCCCCGTGTGCAGCTCATTTCACCCACATAACACAACGCAGATAATCGGACGGTTCAAGCACCCCGGTTACATGCGCAATGGTGTCCCTCTACGGCTCCAGTTTAACGCATGCGCACTCCCCTCTCCTCCTGCACCTGCTCCCTCCCTGCGTCCACATGCGTCTCTTGTGCGTCGTGAGCGTCTCTCCGCTGAAGCTCCCTGTTTCCCGGACTCCTCGGTGTTTCTTCCCGGTCTTGGAGCACCATGGCGGTCAGCGGGTTCCAGAAGCTCACCGTGGCTGCGGTGGTGGCGTTGTGTGCGGCTCTGATCCTGCCAAAGATGCTGCTGCGGAGAGAGCCCTCGGAGGAACAAGGTACGGGCCACTGATCATTGTTAGTCCTGGTCTAAACCACTTTTAGACCTGGTTTAGACCGGGTTTAGTCCTGATTTGGGTTAGACCTGGTTTAGACCGAGATTATAGAGTTCTGCTAAGGAGAGCCGATATACCCGGGTTGAGACCTGCTTTAGACCTGGTGTAGTTCTGGTTTACACTGGGTTTAGGGGGTCTGTAAGGAGAAGGATCATGGGTCGCCATAATCTATATTATTCCAATCTATAATCCATGTTTGATGAGTGTTTAAAAGGATAAAACGCGTTGTTTTTTTGTGTGTGTTTTTTTTGTGACGTAGCGTCAGTGCAATGCCCTCTCCTCCCTTCAGGGGGCGCAAGTGTCTTCTCAGTGCGGTCCTGAAAATGCTGTGCAGCGCACGTGATGTTAAAGATTAAAAGACTTCGAAACATAATAGCTGCTCTAAAAATCATTAGAGGAAGAAATGAGAATAAAAGAAGAATTTACAAAATGACTGAAATCTGCATTGACAAACGAAAACAAGGTTCACATTTCAGAACATGTTTGTATGTTTTGCTTGTTTGTACAGATCTAAACAGTGTTATCAGGTTTTATGCAGAATAAGACAGGAAATTTTGTTGTTTGTGGAGGAAATTATGGTACTTCAAAAACAGTTTATCAGTAGTATCAGTTCAAATGTAGTAGTATCAATAGAAGTAAAATTGTGATTTCAACCAAAACAATCAACCAAAAAAGTTAATTTCCACCACTGTTTGCTGACGTGTTGCACCTCACTAACTGTATATTTGTATATTTACAAATGTATAACAATGCAAACTGTAAACAAACACATTTCAAACTGTAAACAAACACATTTCAAACTGTAAACAAACACATTTCAAACTGTAAACAAACACACATTTCAACTGTAAACAAACACATTTCAAACTGTAAACAAACACACTTCAAACAAAACTGTAAACAACACACTTCAAACTGTAAACACACACACTTCAAACTGTAAACACACACACTTCAAACTGTAAACACACACACTGCAAACTGTAAACACACACACTGCAAACTGTAAAAACACTTTTTTCTATTGTCCTTGTTCTTTGTGCCAATCATTATAACAGTCCCTAAACATTTCTTCTTCCACTGAGTCCACCGCGGACACATCGCTCTCCGGTTCCGACAGCTCCTGGTCCGAGGTGTCACTCAGCCTTCTAGTACATATTTCCGCAGCTTCCAAGGCTGAAAACCGCGTCTTCTCTGTTCGTTTAGCCATAACTTCGAAACAAAGGCAAAGCACCAACATGCACGGAGTATGTACTGGAGTATGTACTGTACTATACTGTACTGATGTACTGTGTACAGTAAACACCTCAAACTGTATATATAAACTCTTTTTTTGACTGCCCATTGGCTATTAGGTAAAGCGTCACTAGTGCGTAACGCGTAACCATTGGCTGCGTAAAAGACGCACGCTTTACGCACACAGTCCCTTTTGTGTTTGCGCCTGCGGTTACGCATGATACAGGCGGCGCAGGTATACAGAAAACCATGGCTTGTGATATGTCATTGTGTTCATTGGCTCGTTGACTGTAAGGGAAAATATCACTCCACGCCTGTAATTCAAGTTTGGGTGATTGTGCACCTGTGGGAAGTGTCAGATCTTGTGCGTGTTGTAAGTTTCATTCTGGTGGTTTTGTAACAAATGCAACGGCAAAGAGCCGAGATGGATTCTCAAAAATCATAATTTTCTTCATAAATTCAACATGCTGCACAAAGTGACTGTAAATGTTTGAGCAGTTTGTGGAGCTTTGTGACAGTTTTCTTTGACATGGTTTTTACATCAAAAGTTTGATTGGCATTTTAAAAGCTCTTTTGTAACGCAAATGCTTATAAATAAATGAATAAATACATATTATTATTAGGCCAATAGTGTTTTAATTGAGGTAACTCACTTTAACTTTTCACTTATTTAACCTATTTCAGTCAGTGTTGGCATGGAAATATAATAAGATCCATGGTGTTGGGTTTCTAAGTGTGCACAATGCGTGTAGCCCATGTGGTCTTATTGTTTGTTAATTTCACCAAAATCCTGTTTTATTTCTTTATGGGTTTGTGTCTTAGATTATTTTGACTGGTTATACCAGATGCTTTTATTTTGGTGGTGCCACTCCTTTCTGTGGAGACGCGCCTCGCCCCCTCATTTGCTCTGAAGAGAGTGAGGGAGGTAAGCAGCAGATTTGTTCCTCTGATTTATATATAAAATTTTTGTTTTTTGTTAACTTTATTTGGACATTGTGGTTTATAAGGCCTTTGCCATTGTTCCTGTTTGTTAAATGTGTTTCAAGTATTGTTTTTTTATTCAAATACAGCACCTCAAAAAGTACTACTAGCATGTAAGTTTAAGCTAGCAAGCGCGGTCTCATGTGTCTGTTCCACCCTTTATTTCTCTGCAGATGTGTGTGTGGAGCTCTGACATCTGAGGCTGTGTCTTGATTTTTTTTTGTGTGTTTCACACAGGTATGTGAGTGTTGTATTGTTATTATTGTTATATTATCACTAATACTGAATGTTATTTTTAGTTCTCCGAGGCCAGAGAGGACATGGCTGCTCTGGAGAAGGATTATGAAGAGGTGGGTTTGGACAGCGTCGATGGAGAAGAAGAGGGAGAAGAAAATTAAATAGCTGTTGCAAAGTTTTGTATTGTATTGTTGTTAACTGGTTTTAATCAAAAGTTTGATTGCATTTTAAAAGCTCTTTTGTAACGCAAATGTTATAAATAAATGAATAAATACATATTATTATTAGGCCAATAGTGTTTAATTGAGGTAACTCACTTTAACTTTTCACTTATTTAACCTATTTCAGTCAGTGTTGGGCATGGAAATATAATAAGATCCATGGTGTTGGGTTTCTAAGTGTGCACATGCGTGTAGCCCATGTGGTCTTATTGTTTTGTTAATTTCACCAAAATCCTGTTTTATTTCTTTATGGGTTTGTGTCTTAGATTATTTTGACTGGTTATACCAGATGCTTTTATTTTGGTGGTGCCACTCCTTTCTGTGGAGACGCGCCTCGCCCCCTCATTTGCTCTGAAGAGAGTGAGGGAGGTAAGCAGCAGATTTGTTCCTCTGATTTATATATAAAATTTTTGTTTTTGTTAACTTTATTTGGACATTGTGGTTTATAAGGCCTTTGCCATTGTTCCTGTTTGTTAAATGTGTTTCAAGTATTGTTTTTTTATTCAAATACAGCACCTCAAAAAGTACTACTAGCATGTAAGTTTAAGCTAGCAAGCGCGGTCTCATGTGTCTGTTCCACCCTTTATTTCTCTGCAGATGTGTGTGTGGAGCTCTGACATCTGAGGCTGTGTCTTGATTTTTTTTTTGTGTGTTTCACACAGGTATGTGAGTGTTGTATTGTTATTATTGTTATATTATCACTAATACTGAATGTTATTTTTTCCTATTTATTGCAAGTGGTAAAAATTATTATGACACCTGTTATTTTTTTGCTCTGAAGAGAGTGAGGGAGATGTGTGTGTGGAGCTCTGACATCTGAGGCTGTGTCTTGATTTTTTTGTGTGTGTTTCACACAGGTATTAAATCCTCTCCTGAATGTCAAACCCCCGTGTGCAGCTCATTTCACCCACATAACACAACGCAGATAATCGGACGGTTCAAGCACCCCGGTTACATGCGCAATGGTGTCCCTCTACGGCTCCAGTTTAACGCATGCGCACTCCCCTCTCCTCCTGCACCTGCTCCCTCCCTGCGTCCACATGCGTCTCTTGTGCGTCGTGAGCGTCTCTCCGCTGAAGCTCCCTGTTTCCCGGACTCCTCGGTGTTTCTTCCCGGTCTTGGAGCACCATGGCGGTCAGCGGGTTCCAGAAGCTCACCGTGGCTGCGGTGGTGGCGTTGTGTGCGGCTCTGATCCTGCCAAAGATGCTGCTGCGGAGAGAGCCCTCGGAGGAACAAGGTACGGGCCACTGATCATTGTTAGTCCTGGTCTAAACCACTTTTAGACCTGGTTTAGACCGGGTTTAGTCCTGATTTGGGTTAGACCTGGTTTAGACCGAGATTATAGAGTTCTGCTAAGGAGAGCCGATATACCCGGGTTGAGACCTGCTTTAGACCTGGTGTAGTTCTGGTTTACACTGGGTTTAGGGGGTCTGTAAGGAGAAGGATCATGGGTCGCCATAATCTATATTATTCCAATCTATAATCCATGTTTGATGAGTGTTTAAAAGGATAAAACGCGTTGTTTTTTTTGTGTGTGTTTTTTTTGTGACGTAGCGTCAGTGCAATGCCCTCTCCTCCCTTCAGGGGGCGCAAGTGTCTTCTCAGTGCGGTCCTGAAAATGCTGTGCAGCGCACGTGATGTTAAAGATTAAAAGACTTCGAAACATAATAGCTGCTCTAAAAATCATTAGAGGAAGAAATGAGAATAAAAGAAGAATTTACAAAATGACTGAAATCTGCATTGACAAACGAAAACAAGGTTCACATTTCAGAACATGTTTGTATGTTTTGCTTGTTTGTACAGATCTAAACAGTGTTATCAGGTTTTATGCAGAATAAGACAGGAAATTTTGTTGTTTGTGGAGGAAATTATGGTACTTCAAAAAACAGTTTATCAGTAGTATCAGTTCAAATGTAGTAGTATCAATAGAAGTAAAATTGTGATTTCAACCAAAACAATCAACCAAAAAGTTAATTTCCACCACTGTTTGCTGACGTGTTGCACCTCACTAACTGTATATTTGTATATTTACAAATGTATAACAATGCAAACTGTAAACAAACACATTTCAAACTGTAAACAAACACAATTTCAAACTGTAACAAACACATTCAAACTGTAAACAAACACATTTTCAAACTGTAAACAAACACATTTCAAACTGTAAACAAACACACTTCAAACTGTAAAACAAACACACTTCAAACTGTAAACACACACACTTCAAACTGTAAACACACACACTTCAAACTGTAAACACACACACTGCAAACTGTAAACACACACACACTGCAAACTGTAAAAACACTTTTTTCTATTGTCCTTGTTCTTTGTGCCAATCATTATAAACAGTCCCTAAACATTTCTTCTTCCACTGAGTCCACCGCGGACACATCGCTCTCCGGTTCCGACAGCTCCTGGTCCGAGGTGTCACTCAGCCTTCTAGTACATATTTCCGCAGCTTCCAAGGCTGAAAACCGCGTCTTCTCTGTTCGTTTAGCCATAACTTCGAAACAAAGGCAAAGCACCAACATGCACGGAGTATGTACTGGAGTATGTACTGTACTATACTGTACTGATGTACTGTGTACAGTAAACACCTCAAACTGTATATATAAACTCTTTTTTTGACTGCCCATTGGCTATTAGGTAAAGCGTCACTAGTGCGTAACGCGTAACCATTGGCTGCGTAAAAGACGCACGCTTTACGCACACAGTCCCTTTGTGTTTGCGCCTGCGGTTACGCATGATACAGGCGGCGCAGGTATACAGAAAACCATGGCTTGTGATATGTCATTGTGTTCATTGGCTCGTTGACTGTAAGGGAAAATATCACTCCGCGCCTGTAATCAAGTTTGGGTGATTGTGCACGAGGGGAAGTGGGGAGTAAACTTTCTGAGTTCTGTACCACTGATTGGCAGTGTGGGGCTTTAGTAACCGAAAACTTGCACTCTATTGGCTGACCAAAGTGCCAATTAAATGCTAACTCTTTCGTTTAGCATAGACAGTAGCGTTATCGTGCTCAGTAAATATCTTAGCCCTGAAATCGCCAGAAGAAATGCAAAAAAAAGTGACGGATCACTTTTCACGTTTGGAATACTTTGGAATACTTTCCGGCATAGAGGAACTAATTCATTTTGTGGACATATTTTCTTCACTGGATTATATTCTCTGGACCTGTACGGACCAAATGAGACCAACTTTCTGGGGATATGTGGATGTTTGACAGAATGAGAGCCCTCAAAAGGTAAGAACAGTCCAAATCCTTTGCACGTGCTTTTCTGTAAAACGGCTCCGTACATGTGTCTCTCTGCACTCAGAAAGCGCGAGCAGACACACAGTCAGCAACGTATCGAAGCACAAATGCGTATTTAACGATGATTTGTAGAAGAAATTCCACGCTTTCCGTTGCGTTCGGGACAAGTGTGAGGCCTTGTGCACAGTGTACAAAGCGGCACATATGTTACGGTGTCCAGTGGGAAGAAGAAATGTTTAGGGACTGTTATAATGATTGGCACAAAGAACAAGGACAATAGAAAAAAGTGTTTTTACAGTTTGCAGTGTGTTTTGTTTACAGTTTGCAGTGTGTGTGTTTACAGTTTGAAGTGTGTTTGTTTACAGTTTGAAGTGTGTTTGTTTACAGTTTGAAGTGTGTTTGTTTACAGTTTGAAATGTGTTTGCATGTTGAGCAACACCACAGCCATCGCTGAGGCCTGGGCTCGACTGGACCACAAGTTTGACCTGATGTACGCCAAGAGGGCCTTCGTGCACTGGTACGTGGGCGAGGGCATGGAGGAGGGAGAGTTCTCCGAGGCCAGAGAGGACATGGCTGCTCTGGAGAAGGATTATGAAGAGGTGGGTTTGGACAGCGTCGATGGAGAAGAAGAGGGAGAAGAAAATTAAATAGCTGTTGCAAAGTTTTGTATTGTATTGTTGTTAACTGGTTTTAATTAAAAGTTTGATTGCATTTTAAAAGCTCTTTTGTAACACAAATGCAAATGTTATAAATAAATACATATTATTATTAGGCCAATAGTGTTTAATTGAGGTAACTCACTTTAACTTTCACTTATTTAACCTCTGCGTAACAGAGTATGAATTCCTGGGGTTCCATGTTTTTCATCTGTTTAATAAGAACTGAACCAAACAACTCTTCAATATTTCAGTCAGTGTTGGGCATGGAAATATAATAAGATCCATGGTGTTGGGTTTCTAAGAGGTGGGTTTGGACAGCGTCGATGGAGAAGAAGAGGGAGAAGAAAATTAAATAGCTGTTGCAAAGTTTTGTATTGTTGTTAACTGGTTTTAATTAAAAGTTTGAGAAGAGGAGGGAGAAGAATATTAAACACAATGAAATTTGACTTTATGCAAAATGTAGCTAACTAAAGTATTTCCCTTTAGCTGTTGCAAAGTGGCAAATGGAGCTATTGTTTCAAAACATAAACATCTTACATATTTCTTATTAAATACATGCATTTGTAATTAATAAAATACATAATTTTATACACTCTGACGTTGGGACAGGTTATGTGTCGTTCAGTGAGGGTGAATATTCTG
>NW_026571271.1:0-12523 GCF_026225935.1 Boleophthalmus pectinirostris
TTAGCCATGGAGACTTTAAAAATCCGACCAACCACAGCACAGTTGTTGGACAGCAGACAAGAATAATGTGTCAGGAGCAAGCTGAAAGAACTTTAACATCAGCCTCTGCAGGTAGGCTACTGGAGAGCAAATGTGTACATTCAAAATAACCTAAATATAAACTTCTACACTTTGTTTTATAATCCAAATTTAAATGAAGCACCTGCTCATTCTCTGCAGATGCGACTGCAATATTGGGACTTGAACAAGATGGATTTGATTTTGTTTGTAAACTCACATTTTTTTCTTCATCAGGTAATAAAAGCAGCGATCCAAAAACTGTGCTGGTGGACTGTGTGTGTACTTTTAATTAGATTTCAACACGAGGAATGAGAAGGGAGAAAGCCATCATACTTTATATTGTCATTGCCATAGCTTTTTTGCATTGCTTTTTTCCAGTCAAACTCCACAGCTCCGGTGTGGGTTTAATCAGGTGCACTCAATGTTTAAACACGCAGAGCTGTTAAATCAGCTCATACATGTATAATAAATGTATTCAAATGCGTTATTAGATTTGTTTTTCTCTGTACAAGATGAAACACCCTAATACTCTGGTAAACAATTGTCATAGTAATGGGCTTTTCAGTAAGGTGTAAAATGCATGTGACAGGTTAGACTGCACATTTCACTAAAACATTGTTAACATTATATATATATATATATATATTTTTTTTTTATTACATAGACACACATATATACACATACACATATGTAAGCATCTACATACATACATTCCTATCAACATATACCTACATATACGTACATATATATACACATTAACACATCCACATATACACATATATACAGCCACATATACACACATATACATATACATATATATATATATATATATATATATATATATATATATATATATATACACACACACGCGTACACATATACATACACACATACGTAAGCACACACACACACATCTATACACCTATACATACATAATATTTACACTCTTAATAATATAATGTTCTTCTAAACAGTTAGATGGAATGTCAAAAATGAATCAGTTAGTCACAATACCTTTTCTTAAGAATACATGTGTGTATGTATGTATGTATAAACATACACTTAACTAAACTTTTGTCTCTCATAAATTTGCCCTTTAATACTGACAATTTTGACATTCCAAACCACTCCAGGGCAGCAAACATCTTATATGAGCAGGTGGTCTGTACGTGTACATTATACATTCAAATTAATAACATTCAATAATATTTAATATTTAAATATACACATACTGAAGGAATACCAATGATAATTTACTAAGTGTGGTACTGTCCTTCTTAAAAGGTTTCCAGGCTTGCCAATATGGGATACCAAAGTTCTTGAAAAATGTGTCCATAATTATTTTTTTCGAGAGTTAGTTTTTCCAAAGGTAGAAATTCTGACAATTGACTCGTAAATAGCCTAAATGTAGGAGGTAAATCATCTTTCCAGAGTAGTAATATACATTTCTTTGCAAAATATGTTATAGTAATCAATATTCTACATTTATTTTTATCTAAGTGAAGTTGTTGTGTGTCATTTAACAGATATATATTTGGCTGAATATCAAAAGTTTTTTCCAAGGCCGTTTGTGTAAAGGAGTGAATGATATTCCAGTAATTTTTTAAAAGATTACAATCCCAAAACATGTGTATATATGTTCCATCCTTTACTTTGCAACGGGGACATTTTGTAGAAATATCTTTTGATATTTTATTCATTTTCACAGGTGTAAGATAATATTTATGTATAAATTTAAAAATTTGCTTCTTTAATTTTATTACTGGTGAATGGAAAATATATATTTTCACACATTATTGACCAAGTGTTATCTTCTAAAGTTAATTTCAAATCCTTCTCCCATGTCTTCTTTAATCTCTGGAATGATGATTGACCTTCGTTTGAAATAATATTGTAAAATTTACTTATATTCCCCTTTATTGTCTGTGCTATTAGCAAATGATCTTCAATTTCTTTTAATTCAGTGCGAATCTTCTTTGTTTTTATAAGTGAATGGACAAAACTTCGGACTTGTAAGTATTTAAAGAAATCTTTATTAGATATACCATATTCTGTCCTTAAACTAATGAATGATTTAATTTCCATATCTTCCTTGAACAGATCCTTAAATTGTTTTATACCATAGTTTGTCCATTCATTTATATTATTCAATATTTTATGGTTGTTTAAGTCTGGATTTAAATAAATAGGGGAATGTATGGTGCACTTAGTAATATCAAATTTCATTCTACAGTCTTTCCATGCTTGTAGTGTATTAATAATACAGTAATTCGTCTGTATGCTTTTTATCTTTTGAAATTGATGTGTGAAAATAAAAAGAGCTTAAGGCTAGTGGTTTAGTAGTTTCACATTCAATTTCTGTCCACTGAGAGTCATGTCTTTCTAAAACCCATGAAATCAAATTTCTTATCTGCGCAGACCAGAAGTAGAATTGAAAGTTGGGTAAATTTAAACCTCCCATTGATTCTGGTTTCATCAATGTAACCAAACTTATTCTGGGCTTTTTATTACTCCAAATAAAGTTTGTAAGATGTCTATTCAATGACTTAAAAAAATCCAATGATAAATAACAGGGTAACATCTGGAAAAGAAAATTAAACCGCGGAAGAATATTCATTCTGATAACATTTATCCGTCCTAGTAAAGAGAGTGGTAATGAGCTCCATTTTACCAAGTCTGATTTGACACTCTGTAACAGTGGCATATAGTTAGCTTTGTACAGATCATTTAGGTTTGGAGTAATAAAAATGCCTAGATAATTAAAACCATTAGGAGTCCAGTTAAATTTACATGATGTTTGCATTTTTTCTGATGGTGTCATGTGTAAGAGAGTAGCATTAGATTTTGTGTAATTTACCTTATATCCTGAGTATATTCCAAATGTGTTTATTGTTTTCTGTAACTCTAGAATGGATTCTTCTGGATTGGTTATATATAAAAGAATATCATCAGCATATAAGGATATTTTATGTTCATTTCCATTAATTTTTAAACCTTGGATATTATGATTACTTCGTACACATGACGCCAATGGTTCAATTACTATTGCGAATAATAATGGAGATAATGGGCATCCCTGCCTTGTCCCTCGACTTAGCGAGAAATAGTCAGAGCGGAATCCATTAGTTATAACCGCTGCTTGTGGATCGATATAAATCATTTTCACCCACTCAATAAATTCAGAACCTAAGTTAAATTTTTGTAACACCGAGAATAAAAAATTCCATTCAACTCTGTCAAAAGCCTTCTCTGCATCTAATGACAGAATCAGAGAAGGCTCCTGGTTATTGCTGAAACAATTGATCACATTCAAAACTCTCCTTATATTATCAGCTGCATAACGGCCCTTTATGAACCCCGACTGATCTGCTTTGATCAGTTTCGGTAAAAGTGTTTCCAGTCTTCTTGCTAATAGTTTAGTAACTATTTTATAATCATGATTTAATAGACTTATAGGCCTATAAGATGAACATTGGGTGGGATCTTTTCCACATTTATGTATTACACTAATATGGGCCTGGTTCATTGATTGTGGTAGTATCTTTTCTCTGCAGATATATGTGATCATGTCCATAAAGATAGGTTTAAGATCTAACCAGAATTCTTTATAAAACTCTATTGAAAAACCATCTGGACCTGGACTTTTATTAGGGGACATTGAGTCCATTGCACTTATAATTTCTTTTTCAGTAACTGGGGCATTTAATTGTTGGCGGTCTTGTTCGGATAATTCAGTAAGGTTAATGTTATCAAGATATTTTTCCAGTTCTTCTTTTGAATTTTCAGATTGTGATTTGTAAAGTTTTTTATAAAATTTGGTAAACGCATCATTTATTTCTTTTGGATGATAAGTTAGTTTGTCTTCTCCATGTTGAATGGAATTTATTGTTCTTTGAGCCTGCTCATTCTTTAATTGATGAGCCAATAATTTACTTGCTTTATTACCATATTCATATTCCTTTTGTTTGGTAAAATTCATTTTTTGTATTATATCATTAGAAATGTCAATATTAAGTTTAGTTTTAGCAATGTTTAATAAATTCCAATTGTTCTCTGTTGGAGTATTTTTTTATGGAATGTTTCATATTTTTTAACTTCTTTTTCCAATTCTTTCCTTTGTCTACGTTTCTCCTGATTTATGAAAGAGTCATATGAAATTATAAGTCCTCGAATAGTTGCTTTTGCTGCCTCCCATATAATGTTCGGATTTATAGTTATAGAGTCTTTATTTTCATCTATATAATTTTTTATCCATACTCGCATTTTTGATTTAAATGAGTTGTCTTTTAATAGTGAAGTGTTAAATTTCCATCTTTTAATGAAAACATTTTTAATTTTCAAATTTAATACTAACTGAATCCTTGAGTGATCTGAAAGGATAATTGGATGTATTTTACAATCACTTATCATGTGAATATATCTTGCAGGTATAAGGAAATAATCAATACGAGAGTAGGAATTATGAACATTTGAAAAAAAGGTATAGTCTCTATTATCTGGATTTAACTCCCGCCAAACATCTATTAGGCCAGTTTCGCTACATAATCCTTTTAACATTTTTGAAGATCTAGGGTTTGAACCTTTTACCTGATTAGATTTATCATTTGGGGTCAGTGTTAAATTCAGATCTCCCCCTAATATGCCTAATCCTTTACAGTTTTCATTAAACAGAAGTACCATGTCTGAGATAAATCTAGGCTCATCAGAGTTGGGCGCATAAACATTTAGAAAAGTGATTGGAATTTCCCTAATATTCCCTGCTATTAATACGAATCTGCCATTTGGATCTGTAATCAACTTTTCTAAGACAAATGGAATATTTTTGTTTAATAAAATGCATGTTCCTCTACTGTGTGATTTATATGAAGAAAAATAAGTTTGACCTATCCAGTCCTTTTTAAGTTTGTTGTGTTCCTTGTCTGAAAGATATGTTTCTTGCAGGAATATTACATCTGCTTTATCTTCTTTGAGGATAGATAATATTTTCTCTCTTTTTAATACCGCACCTAGTCCTTTAGTATTCCATGAGACAATATTCATATCAAACATGGTACCTTCTGCTCATTTCAGATTGTACATTAAATGAATTCCTTAAGATGTTGCTGCTTTGGAGAGAGAAACGTACAACTTGCAAAAAGAGTGTAAAAGTTTGAAAAAATAAATAAAAAAAGAACAAAAACCCACCCAATCCCTTTTTGTAATAGGTCAGAGGGAACAAAGACCATTTAGAGAAAAATAAAAAAAAGAAAGTAAAAAAAAATATAGAATGTTGTATAAAAAGAAAATACATAGAACATTGTAGCTTTGGCAGCTTGGAGCACCTTCCTCCGTTCTAATAGATACTGGTCTCTGGGACCTATAAATGAATAAATAAATAGTTTCATCAAGAGTATTCAAATAAAGTTTAATTGTAAGGTCAAGGGAGGCAGGTCCATTTCTAATATACATATAATATACACAGAACTTATTTAATGCCTCCTCCCCTTTCCCTCTTATCTTCCACCCGGTCCCATTATCCAGTTAACCTTCATTTATCTTATCCTTATTGGGTATAATTTTACTTAAAGAGAGGGGAAAAAACATCTTACTCCTCTATCTCATATTTGTTTTAAGGTAACTCATATTTCTAGCGCTTGCTTTTAGCGCCCCCCATGAACGGACATGATGGTATCGCCCACTTTCGCGTCATCCTTTGTTTCCGGAAATAATACAGTGGGTACCATGATATTCCAGTTCATATAAACGTCACTTTTATGTGAAAAGAAAACTTGTCTTAAATAATTATCTTAGTTCACCAATGGGGGCGTGTTCTTAGCATTTATGCATCTTAAGACAGTTTTACCTCGGCTCGTTCATACTTTCAGAACCTGGACTTTATTGCCCCACCTCTGTCTGCTGTGCATCCACCTGTTTGTCCTCCAACTTCTTGATGAAGTCTTGAGCATCCCTGGGATTATCAAAAAGCACAACAGAGCCGCGATGCCAGACACGAAGCCGGTGTGGATACGCAAATCCTCTAAACTTTCCTTCTCGGATGAGATATTCAATGATATCGGAGAATTCCTTCCTTTTGCGGCGAAGTTCTGCTGAAAGATCTTGACGCAGGGTAAGTTTTGCATCCCCTTCTCGTAGTTGAGTTGATTTCTTTGCAGCCTGAAGTATCATTTCTCTGTCTCTGAAGCGTAGAAATCGGATCAAAATTGGTCTCGGTGGTTTGCCGGGGGAGAGGAGCCGGCTGCAGGGTGCGATGGGCACGTTCCACCTCTAGCGGCAACTCCAGGGTTAGATTGAGCCATCTTGGTAGCATTTGTTGCACATATGTAGTTATTTGTTGGCCTTCAGATTGTTCAGGGAGACCCATCAATACTAAGTTTTTTCTCCGCCCTCTGTTCTCTAAGTCATCCGACTTAGCTTCCAGCGTTTTAATTATATTCTGAGCTCGATGTAGTTCACGTTTTGTCGCGTTTAGCGTGTCCTCCAAGTCGGAGATCCTTTGTTCTGTAGAATCCAAACGTGTTTGATGTTCCTTGAGCTCGGTATTAGTTTTTGCCAATCCGTTTTTAATGTCCAAAACCTCAGAGGTGACTGTGTTCATACGTTTGTCAATGCCGTTAAGGCGGCCATCGATGCCATCCAAACGAGTTAGAATATTTTGGCCTTGTGATTTTAATTCTGCCATAATATCCGCCAGATCGAGTCTTTCGTCCTCGTCCTCTTTATTTCTGGCTCTGGTTGGTATGGGATCTCTAGTTTTGCCTTTACTTTTTTCCTTCGTCTGGCATGATTTTGATAAGATGTTGTAGTAGAGACGTACTACAACTTCAGATGAGAAAAAAAGAAACTTTAGAAATAGGATAAAGCTATGAAAAAAATTACTTAAACACGGAGGAAGTGTGGAGCTCTCAGATCAAGCAGCATCTTGTCCCCCCTGGTCTAGCAGTGTGATTCTGAAGTGCTGTACGGTTGCAAGTTTTCTCCCCGACGAAACCCACAACGTCGACGAAACGTTCTGCACCGACAAAGGCTCCTGCGCTCGCACTCAAAAGGCAGAGGAAGATGCAAACCATCACACAAAAAGTTGGACTTCTGGACACGCTGAAGGAAGGTAGAAGTTACGCGCTGTAACAGACTCTTGCACCGACTCGGGTACCTGCAAATAGTTGCTGAAATCAGGGCCGCGAGCCCGAGCAGCAGGGTCCATAAAGAGCGATCGGGTGACAGCCGCTCTTCCCTCCGTGAGGTGCGGAGCAGAGCCGCTCCTTTCTCCTGCGCTCACCTTCAAGACCGACCTGACAGTGAGTCCTGTTTTAGTCCTAGTTCACTTCTAGTTTAGTCCTAGTTCACTTCTGGTTTAGTCCTGGTTCAGTCCATATACAGCGCAAAAGTTATTTTGGTGAGAGTAACTTAAAGTAATGCAATAGTAATGTAATGCCTTACATTTTAAATGCAGTAATATTGTAATGTAACGAATTACTTTGAAATGACAGTAATAGGTAATAAATAACGCATTACAGTTTCAAAGTAACTTGCCCAACAATGATGGTGGCTTACATGTATATTAGATTATGAACTAATAAACCCTCAACAGTGTAAAGGGTGTATGTGGACAGGTCATTACAGGGACTCAGTTTCATTCATGTTAAACTGGTCTAATATATCAGTTGTTCCCAAAGTGGGCATCGTGTGACACTGCTTGTTTTCAAATATAAATGAAGATTATTTATTAATATATTTAATCTAACTTTATTGTAAACTGTATTTTTTAGTGAAATACGGCCTCAAACTGTTTTTAATACATATTTTTGTCCTCTCCTCCTCTTCTTCTGTCTATGGATATGTCATTGCTCTGCCTAGAATGTTCCACAGTATGACATTAAACAGTTCTATAACTCTATAACAGTAACTTGATTTGATTTGGTCTCCATAGAAAGGTTTAATGCCACACTGAAACATTCCAGACAAAACAATAACATCTCCATGGAGAAAAGCTTTTGACAGACCCTCCAGCAGAGTTAAAGTTACACAATGCACCTTTAAATGTTGATGATGTTACACTCTTACAACAATGGACCTGGTCTGACCTACTTTTATCGCTGGACCCCCAACTATCGGCACCACCCGTTTTCTGGCCGCTCACGATGCTACATCACAGTGCATTTTAATTACATTCAGATTTAATAAATTAACAGTATATATTCCGTAATTGATAAATACCATATAATTTAACATTTCATCTAAATATATTATATAGATGGGCTACAGTGAGCTACAAGTTACACTTTTAATAATTCAATAAGACTTTGGTTTTCTTCTGTTATCATATCATCATATCGTCTTTGCACTATTTTCCTTACGACCTCTTGAATAAAGCTAAGATATCTTTTATATTTTATTTAATTTTATTTTATTTTACTTGTATGAATTATAAATATATTTATATAATTATGCCATATTTGACACCAGTATTTGGCTATTTTAGTGACTTATTTAGAATGTAAATAAGTCACACACACACACACACACACAAAAGTTCTAAAACCTGACTTCTATTACACAACATTACCGGTAAGCACCCTCCCTGGAGCATGATGCAGGGCTCCTTTTACTGCCCGTTCGACCCGATGAGCCCTTGGTTGCCCATCCCCCTCCTTTCTCCGCGTTAGCTGCTAGCTTCCAGTAGCAGCAGCTTGTAAACTACACCAGCACCCTGTTGATTAATTAATGCGTCTAAACTGCAAAGCTCACTTGCCCCATTGTAAAACAGCATTTCAGGGGAGTAGGCTAGTTTCTGCCTGTTTTCTCTTTCTCTTTTAAGGTTTAGGAAGCATCTGTGCATGGGAGGACACGCCGAAGAGCCCCCAAAGTGACCGTTAATCACATTGGCACATTGTAATTGTTGTGAGCGGGCGCCAATACAGAAGCACAGAGAGAAGAAGAGGAGGCAAGGCTAGGAGAGGAGAGGCTAGGGGGGTAGGGTGGGAGACGGGAGCACCAGGAAGCACACAGAATGGTGGACATTTCTGTGTTACGCGATTGGGGAGTTCTGCTTCTGCTTCTGCCACTGTCCCAGAGAGTGTCCAATGTGGTCGCGCAAATCCCCGATCCGGAGGTAAGCACCAAAATAATGTTCCGAAATGTCCTTGCATTTACAGGTTAACGCTCCCAGTACAATGGGAGGAGGAGGCGTTTTGAGATGAAATTTGTGTAAACCAGTGGGGCTTTGTATAACTCAAGTTCAGGCATGTGTTAGGCAACGTGATGACAGTGTGGGGAAGTAACTGAATACATGTACCAAGAATATAATTAATTTTGAATAACTATATTTGGGGAGAGTTCCTTTGTCATTTGGTTGTATACATAATATACTAGGGACCCATCCCTTGTCTTGTCCCAACAAGACAATTTCGAGGTACAAGATACGACAGATATGAGATTGGGTCCACGTGAACGACACAAGACGAGATTTTAATATCACTCAACAATCATTTTGGCCTCACAATTTTGTATTTATTTGATTTCATATTTTGTTTCTATTCTAGTACTGCTTTTTGGGTCAGTTAAAGAGATGTTACTCGCCCTTTTTTGTCCAATCCTAATGTAAAGACTTGGAAAATTAAATCTCACAAGATAATTTTTTCTCCTGTGTGCACGATCTTGTGGCAATTTTGTCTCACGAGATCTAGTGGCATCCCTTAAATATACTGTAATTACTTTTCTAAAATCATGGTGATACTTGATTTGTGGAATTTAGGCTTGAAACTGCACAAAATTATTGAGAAAAATGTAAAGCATGTATCTGAGCAAAATCTTCCTTGCTTCAGTACAGATATAGTGTATAAGCAGCTCTTGAGATCAAAACAAGTCTGGTGTGTGCTGTCTGAAATAGAAAGCATTTTATTTTCTGATAATCAGTAAGTATGTGTTAGAATGGTAGTTGTTGTTAGCTTTACTTTACAAAATGTGATACGGGACCGATTCAGCTCAGACACAGGCGTGCCTTAAATTTGCATATAACAAAGCCCACCACGTTGCTGACCAAAACCGAACCCCACGCGTGCGTAAAGAGCTTTCGCTTTGCTTCGCTGCCTTCGCGGACTTCACCGAGGAAGACCAGGGGAGACGGGCCAGCCGGAGGGACCCAGGGGAGCTGAGACCAGACCCGGAGTCACACCTGCAGAGAGCTGAGACCAGACCCGGAGTCGCACCTGCCGAGAGCTGAGACCAGACCCGGAGTCGCACCTGCTGAGAGCTGAGAGGACCAGACCCGGACCCCGGTGAAGGAGGCGTGGACCACTCTGTCCGAGCCCACAACCACTGCACCGCTGCCCTGCCCGTGCGTGTGACCACAACGCCCGAACCCAGCCATCTCCACGTTCCATACAGACCCGTGGTATTGATCTCCGTGAGGAAGCCTGATCAACTTCTTGACAGAGAGACACCACCAAAGTAAGAGCTGATTTGAACAGTGAATGTGCAGTGGTTGGCATCCATCCTACGATTGCGTCCAATTATTCGTAATGCAAGCGCAGTAGCGACTTCGCGAAACGCCAAAACTGAGCTAAACTGAACCCCGTTTTTATTAACTACCTCATGTTGCTAAAATCGGTGCTTTATTGTTAATCACGTAATCAGAACTTGAAAGCTGGTGTCTAGTTGTTGTTTTGTTAATTAACCACACAAAGGAATTTGCTGGTTTCAGTGATTTTTCTTAAAGTTATCATCAGGTCACTTTTTCGGGAACGTTTCCTTCAGATTGACAAAATTTGATAAGTTGTTGTGATCACTATGGTTAAGTTTGATTCGATCAGAATCTGGTGCCCCACACAGTGATACTTTCAGTAATTCGTCAAATGCTAAACCATTAGACGCACAGACCTTATACAAATTCTGCACGAAGTTTTTTCTCCTACATCACATCAGAATATGCCAAAGTTTCTCTGGTAAAAATTTTATCAACATCTAACTGTGCCCACTTGGGGAACCGAGGGTCCAAAGAAGGGGCCAAAAAGGTCACATTTGGTCTGTGACCATATTTGGGACTCTACACCATCCACATGAAAGCTCAGAAAAGTGTGAAATTGTTGTCAGAAATGGTCATTCTCTCAAATATTCAGGTTCAACAGTTAGTTTGTAAATATTTGAAGTAAATAGATCTTGGACCTTAAAAAATAAATAAATAAATAAATAAAAAATTTAGTGGGAACCAAATGTGAGATTTTGGGGGTCCACAGTTCCCCCCTTAATAAAGATGCTCAATATCTGACAACAGAATCTATGAATCAGAATCTATGACCAAGAATCTACAGTAAGACAAATTCAGCTTCATAGCTCTTTTTTTTTTTTTTTTTAATGAAGTTATGGTCTCTGAGACATGCTTATAAATGAAGGTGTCAGAAAAAGTGAGCATGGCCCCAAAATTTCAATGCACCATAACTCAGGAACGACTGAAGGGATTGAGCTAAAATTTGAAATTCTTTCATTTGGTAATTTTAGCCAAATCTGAGGGTTAGGGTTAGGGTTAGATAGGGAAGATTGCCATCACCATGGTCTGCTCCAGACAACACCTTTAAAACGTAGTAACATGCGCTGCTTTCACTAACCACCGAAAGCCCCTATTGCCTCCCCACGGTGTGCGCAGCCTTTTCTAATCGCTAATAAGGAGCCACGCACAGCGACGCATCGGCGAATGCATTGACAGACGCATTACAGTAGGACAAAAACAAACCAGTGTCTGCTAACCACTCGGTTACATTCTTTCCCCTCCAAATGAATGGGTGGGCCACCGATTAAGCTACTAGGCCCATGGCCGGAATGTGGCAGTAGCCAAGCTGCTAGCTCCCTGAATCTGAGAAGCCCCAGCCCCACTATAGTCACTTCTGGCAGGCCCTGGAAGGTGGTGGGGGTTAGAATGCTCCCCAGCAGTTTTATGGGTGGACGTTCTAGGCTCTGTGTCACCAGTCTGTGCCAGCTTGGGTACCACAGTGGGACTGAGATCCTGGGGTACTTCTGGAGACATCTGTGGAGGCTGCAGGTCCACAGGGGTTGGTGGGTTACTCACAGATTCTCGTGCAACCATTCAGGACCCAAACTCTTCATCCTCACTGAGAGCATCTCCACTGGCACACTGGGCTACAGGCACCAAAGAGGGAGAGACGAGAGACTTCTGGGACAGGCTTGGTCCAACTTGTGGGTCAATAAAGTTTGTCTAAGGTCGTTTTCACACCGCTAGTTCGATTATTTGGTCCGCACCAGGCAATAAAATTGTTATTATGTAGCAAATACACTCCAGTGTGGTCCGCGTTCACACCGGCAAACGAACCAAAACTGGTTCGATTGACGTGTCTCTGTTTCCCGAGAAAACAGCGATACTCCAGTTATCAACACCGATGTTCCTGTTAATACCACGGGCCATCCTCATCTCAAATTATCACCATGAACTCATAAAACAGCAACATGTAGAACT
>NW_026571272.1:0-12509 GCF_026225935.1 Boleophthalmus pectinirostris
ATTTCCTGTACATAACATGGAAGCAATGTTCAACTGTGTGAGAATTAGAGCCAACATGATCATATATCACTTAGTGTAGAAATGTAGTTTTAGTTGAACTTGGGAAAAATTTCAGTGCAACAGGATTCAAAGTGCAAATTATTTACTTGGGAGTTTTAGTTTTGGGGTCTTTCCAGACACCACAACAATAGTTTACATCTATGATGTGTTCATACTGTTTAATGCATTAAGCACTTTTGATGTTAAGATTCATCTGGTAAAAATCAAAAGGCACTATTTAAATTATTTTTATACAAGGTGCTAACACAAATCAGAGCTTGCTCTCATTTAAAGTGACATTATCTTTTGAAATGTTAGGGTTTGACAGTCAGAACAAAACAAAAAAGTATAAAATTAAAACATTTGAAAATCCTATAGCCGATATCCATACTCCTTTAGCCAAAATCTGTTCCAGTAAATGGTGTATGGTTATATCTGCGTAACAATCCCACTATTACAAAATGATACAAATATCATGACATTTGTTTTGGGGAATTTAAACGAATGATAGTGAATTTACATGTTATTGCATTCTCAGTCATTATTCGCTTCAGCAGTGTTGCGCGGCTCATACGGAATAGGGGCTTCCTCATCTTCATCTAAGTACTTGCCGTCTGAGTAGCCCGTGTCTAGTGGCATTACTGCTTCCTCAGACTCCAGTTGGATTTCATTGTCTTCTTCTTTTATTCCAAGACGCAGTCGTATGGTGCATTCACCTGAACTACTGTAATCTGCTGTGTCCTGGTTTGGTGTGATGAGTAATGTAGGGGAAGAAGGGTCCAGATGTGCAGAAGAATACTCTGACTCATGTGATTTTTGTTCCGGCCGATGACCATTGCTCTTAGAAATGTTCTTTAACACAAATAAAAAATGTGATATTAGTACGTTACAAGAAGACACTAACTAATATATTATGTTATTACAATATAGAAAAGTGGAAACTACCAAAGACTGCATAAGAAGAAAACATAGTAACCCCACAGTTAAAAAGCAAACAAAACATTCATGCACGCATGTGATTTAGAGAGTATTTACACCAAAAACAAAAAACAAAAATGTAAGAGCATTTAAATTTGAACTGTGAACTTACCAGAGAGCTTGGAAGTAAAGGCATTGATTTTGTTTTCTTGACAAACACCATTAAAACAATGAGGAGACCACCAACCACCACCAGAACAATAGGTAAAATGTAGGCAAGGGCACCTAAAAGAAGTACGGAACATCAAAATAATTAGATCACGGCTCTAAAAAAATGATTATAATAATACATACAGGACAATACAAAATAAAAAATAAAGTCTCAACTGATTCCTGCAGCTTTCAGAGGCTTCGAACAGTACTTCTCTGTAGCTTGTACAGATATTTTCTTCATCTCTCCACTCATGATCAAACAATAGATTTTCTCACTGTCATGCACTGGGAGCTTGTCCTGACATACACTCTCTGAGCAGCTGTGTTTATGTGACTCAGTCTACAAGAGGCATAAAACGTTCAATTAGAAATAATTAAAACAATTTCAATGAAAAAGTGCAAATACTGACCTGGTTAATGATGTGAATATCGTAGTGAAAGATGGGCAGGCGCATCTGGGAGTCTAGGCTTTTCTTCTTCTTGGATTTGTGACCAGGGGAATATAGAACTGCTGGGTGTGTGAAGCTCAAGTGAAGGTGTTTGTCCTCTCTGGTTACACTGACAAAGGGAAAGTCCACTTTACCTGTCGGCCAGAAGCAAAAGAACATCTGTTTACTAAGTCAAGGAAATAACCAGGAGAGACAGATTTAAGGAAGGGAGTAGTAGTGTGGCATTGGCTTATGCTTTTGTTACGGCTCGCGGTCTGTCTCCGGCTCCGCATCGCCTGGCGCTCCCCGTTTGTATCACCGCTTGTGTCTTCCGTATTTGCATGTTCCGTGTGGTGCCTGATGTCTGACTGGTGGGCCGTGGTTCCGAGGATGTGTGCTGGCTCCGACACCCCTTGTGCTGTGGTTGGAGGATTGACGTCCCGTCCCTCCAATCCCATCCTTCCACCTCAATCACCTCCGCCAATAAAAGTGCGGTGCGCCTGTCCCTCCTGGCGGCTGGATGGCAGTTTCAGTTCGCCCTCACAACTGTAGACTTTCGCTTGTTGTTATTGTAAAGAGTGTTTTGTATTATACCCTTTTAGTTTTGCCAGGTTGGCTCGGCCCTTGGGCAATGTTTTTGTTTTCTCAGTTTATGAGGGGTTTAGTAAATTTCTGGAATTGTGAAATCTTAATTGTGACGTTTAGTTATTTTTTTTGTTAATCTATTTACCTACACCACTTTATAAAATCTATTTACGTTACATCATATCTGGTTTGTGTTACTTTCCTTTGTCCCTAGCACTGGGTTGTAACATATTGGGGGCTCGTCCGGGATCTATCGAATTTTAACCATTCCCGGTCCAAAAAAAAAAAGTGGCCAGATAAAGACGTAAGTAAGTGTAGGGTAAGTAATCGTAGTTGGATATTTCAAAATGGCTTTATTCGATTTACAGGAGTTTATTGATAATATTTCTGTTGACCGAATCGACCATTGCAAGAAGAAAGAGCTAATGATCATTGCTGAATATTATGCTATTCAGTACCCCAAAACGGTGAGGAAAGATGAACTCAAGGTGCTTGTGAGGGACGGGTTGGTGGAGAGGGGATTGCTGTCCTTCCCTGGGGCTGGAGGACCTTCTGAAATGCCTGTATCAAAGCCTGTGCTCACGATTTCCCCGAAACCGGAGGGGAGACCTCCGGGTACTCCTGGACCTGAGGGTTCGATTACTGGGGCCGATGAACGACCCGAACAACCGTTTACGCTTCCCCGGTTTAATCCCCTCTCGCCTCCCTCCTCTCCCGGCTCTAAGGATGCCACTCGACGTAAGGTGCGCCTGGCGCGCATCCAAATGGAAGCCGAGGAAAAAGAAAGGAATCGTAGAGCTGAGCTCGAGCTAAAGATCAGAACGCTTGAGATTGAGGCTGACACCGCTGTGAAGCTCAGACGCCTTGAGCTGGAGGCAGAAGGCCGCCTCCCTTCCAGTCCTACCAGCCCTGGGCTCGCTACGCCTGCCCTCTCCTCCACCGCTCAGACCTGTGCAGCCCTTGACGTAAGTAAATGTATTCCTCTTGTTCCTACATTCCGGGAGAGTGAAGTCGATTCATATTTTGCAGCGTTTGAAAGAATTGCGACGGCTTTAAATTGGCCTCGTGATGTCTGGCCCCTCCTCGTGCAAAGTAAAATGTACGGCAAGGCACAGGAGATTATCGCTGCACTTCCTCTCACTGAAAGTCTCTCATATGACGCAGTCAAAAGTGCTGTCCTACGCGCCTACGAGCTAGTTCCCGAGGCGTATAGGCAAAAATTCAGAGGTCACAGAAAAGCCCCTGGCCGTACCTATACCGAATTTGCTCGGGAGAAAGGAAACCTGTTTGATAAATGGTGTTCTTCGGCAAAGGCCCAGAATTTCGTTTCTTTACGGGAATTGATACTGTTGGAGGATTTTAAGAGAAACCTTCCGGAACGGGTTGTAGTTTATCTAAACGAGCAGAAGGTGAAAACACTATCAGATGCTGCTGTTTTAGCGGACGAATTTGTGTTAACCCATAAATCAACTTTCATGGCTAATTATGATAAGGTGCGTGGGCCTACCCCAGCATCAGGTAGATCCAATTCACCTGTAAGCTCTGTTAACAGTAAAACGAATGAACGAGAATGTTTTTTACTGCCGCGAGCCTGGACATCTCATCGCAAACTGCCCTGTTCTCAACAAAAAAGCGGAACCATTCGCTCCCCAAACAAAAGGCGTGGGATTCATTAAATCGGAAACTGGTAGCTTAGTGTCACACGCCAGCCAAAATCCCGACTCATGTTTTGAGCCGTTCATTTTTCAGGGGTTAGTTTCATTAACTGGCGAAGCACATGATCAGCGCCCTATCCGCATCTTGAGAGACACTGGTGGCTCACAATCTGTTATTTTAGCCAGTGCTCTCCCCTTTTCCTCCGAGACATCTTGTGGGTACGGATCTGTACTAAGGGGAATAGAAATGGGATATACTCCTAGGCCTGTTCATTTTGTGCATGTACAATCTAAACTGGTTACTGGCATTTTTCCAGTAGCAGTCTGTCCCGCATTGCCCATCGATGGGGTAGAAATGCTACTGGGGAATGACATTGCAGGGGGTAAAGTAACTCCTTCCCTCGAGGTAGTCGATTCCCCCCCATCCAGTGATTTAGATCCCAGTGCGCCTGACCTGTACCCAGTCTGTGCCGTTACGCGCGCACAGAAGCGAAAAAACCCCGATATAGATTTGTCTGATAGCATACTTTTTGCTACGATGCCAGAGCCCGCTATTCCATCGCATGATGCAAATCCAAAACTCGACCCTCAGTCGCCATTGTCAGAAAACCCTGAAACTGCTAAAACATTTGCTTCTTTCTCTACAGAAGATTTGCGTTTGTCGTGCTCCCGTGACTCCCTGTGTGCAGCGCAGAGGGCGGACCCAACGTTACATGCTCTTTTTTCCGCTGTGGTGAGTGGTAAACAGCTAGACAATGTTAAAATAGGATACTTCCTTGACCAGGATTTACTTATGCGTAAATGGACTCCAAGTTGGGCTGATGATTCGACTTTTAACGCAGTCTATCAAGTTGTTAATCCCCACACAGTACCGACCATCAGTATTAACACTGGCCCACGAGAGTCAGTGGTCGGGTCACCTAGGGGTAACCAAAACTTATCAATTCATTCTCAATCATTTTTTTTGGCCAGGCATGAAAAAAGATGTAGCCGCACATTGCCGCACCTGTCATGTGTGCCAGATAGTAGGTAAACCTAACCAACCACTCCCACAAGCCCCACTACATCCTATTCCTGCCATAGACCAGCCCTTTGACCGTGTCATAGTTGACTGTGTTGGTCCCCTACCTCGCACTCAAAAGGGAAACGAATATTTGCTTACCATTATGTGCGCGGCTACACGTTTTCCTGAAGCCATTCCTTTGCGGAAAATTACTTCCCGTTCAGTGATAGCCGCGTTGAATCATTTCTTCACGCTCTTTGGGCTCCCTCGTGTAATCCAAACGGACCAAGGGTCCAATTTCCAGTCAAAAATTTTTAATGAAGTAATCCAAACCCTGGGAGTTCAACATGTAGTCTCAAGTGCGTACCATCCCGAATCGCAGGGTGCGTTAGAGCGGTGGCATCAAACCCTAAAGTCCATGTTAAAGAAATATTGTGTTGAAACGGGTAAATGCTGGGATGAGGGTATTCCGTTTGTCTTGTTCGCTGCAAGAGATGCAGTCCAAGAATCTCTAGGATTCAGTCCAGCCCAGTTAGTCTTTGCGCATTCTCCTCGCGGTCCGCTAAAAGTATTGAAGGAAAAATTTCTTTCCCCGTCCTCTGCCACTCCTAGTAGCGTACTGAATTATGTTAGTACATTTCGTGAACGTGTATTGAAAGCCAATGAAATCGCCAAAACAACACTTGCTAGCACTCAAACCAAAATGAAATACCGTTATGACAAAAAGGCTGTAAAACGCGATTTTTGCCCTGGCGACAAAGTACTCGTCCTCCTCCCAGTCCAACGGCATGCTCTTTCTGCAAAGTTTTCTGGCCCTTATGAGATCAAACAGAAACTTACTGACACCGATTATGTGATCGGTACGCCAGATCGGACACGAAAGACGCGCGTTTGTCACATAAACATGCTGAAGAAGTATCATCCCCGCGGTGATAAACCAAACCGCGCTGAAACAGAGCCGTCTCCGTGCGTAGTTGCAGTGGTTGTAACAGATCAACTAATTGATGATGAACGTGTAGAGACCCGGAAGCCGCAAAGCGCTCGTCTACCAAACTCCGAAATGTTGAAGTCTCTTCCCTCCCATTTACTTCATTTGACTTCAGACCAACGGTCCGCAGTACTTGAATTAGTCTACCAATTCCCCTGCCTTTTTGCTGACGTCCCCAGCCGTACCACTGTTTTACTGCATGATATAGATGTTAAGGATGCACGTCCGGTCCGTCAGCATCCCTATCGTGCGAATCCTGTCAAACGCGCTCTGATGAAACAAGAGGCTGAGTATTTGCTCCAACACGGCTTAGCTAAACACAGTACCAGTGCCTGGAGCTCCCCCTGTTTAGTAGAGGGCAAACCCGATGGCTCTCCCCGCTTCATTACTGATTACCGTAAAGTTAACGCTGTCACTGTCCCCGACTCCTACCCTATGCCCCGGATGGAAGACTGTATTGATAACCTTGGTTCTGCTAAGTATGTTAGTAAGTTGGACCTGTTAAAAGGTTATTGGCAGGTTCCACTGACAGAGCGCGCATCTGAAATATCTGCTTTTGTCACGCCCGATTACTTTTTACAATATACTGTCATGGCCTTTGGGATGTGTAATGCGCCTGCTACATTTCAGCGATTGGTTAACATTGTTTTGCGGGGCGTACCGAATTGCAACGCTTACTTAGATGATTTGATAGTGCATTCTGCCACGTGGGAAGAGCACATGAATACCCTCAAACAAGTGTTTACTCGCTTAGCCAATGCATCTTTAACCCTTAACTTGGCAAAATGCGAATTTGGAAAGGCTTCTGTCACCTACCTGGGCCGTGTAGTCGGTCAGGGTCAGGTGCGCCCCATAGAAGCCAAAATCGCTGCGATAACTGCGTACCCTCCGCCGACCACCCGGCGAGAGCTACGACGTTTTCTGGGCATGGCAGGATACTACAGAAGTTTTTGTCGAAATTTTTCCACCATCGTCCTACCCCTGACTAATCTGTTGAGTAGCAAAGTAGATTTCAACTGGACCCCAGCCTGCCAGTTCGCCTTTGAGAGCGTTAAATCCCTTCTGTGTAACGCACCTGTACTCGCCGCTCCTGACCCTGCTAAACCGTACAAACTAGAGGTAGACGCCAGCGCGGTTGGAGCAGGCGCGGTCCTGATGCAGGAGGATGCAGATGGTATAGATCACCCGGTGGGCTATTTTTCTAGAAAGTTTAACAAATATCAGCTCCAATACTCCACAATAGAAAAAGAAACATTGTCGCTGTTGCTTGCTCTCCAACATTTTGAGGTGTACCTTGGGTCCTGTTCTCAGCCAGTCACTGTATTTACCGATCACAACCCCCTAACCTTTTTGTCACGTATGTATAACCAGAACCAACGTTTGATGAGGTGGGCGCTGATAGTGCAAGATTTCCATTTGGAAATTCGTCATAAAAAGGGAACCGAGAATGTGTTTGCTGATGCCTTGTCCAGATTGTAGGTAAGTTCGATGATGATATGAAGGTGTTTATTGTTAATTGTGCTTAATGGTGATTAAAAATCAGCTTAGTAGAAAGAAGTTGTAACTTAAGGGGGGGAGTGTTACGGCTCGCGGTCTGTCTCCGGCTCCGCATCGCCTGGCGCTCCCCGTTTGTATCACCGCTTGTGTCTTCCGTATTTGCATGTTCCGTGTGGTGCCTGATGTCTGACTGGTGGGCCGTGGTTCCGAGGATGTGTGCTGGCTCCGACACCCCTTGTGCTGTGGTTGGAGGATTGACGTCCCGTCCCTCCAATCCCATCCTTCCACCTCAATCACCTCCGCCAATAAAAGTGCGGTGCGCCTGTCCCTCCTGGCGGCTGGATGGCAGTTTCAGTTCGCCCTCACAACTGTAGACTTTCGCTTGTTGTTATTGTAAAGAGTGTTTTGTATTATACCCTTTTAGTTTTGCCAGGTTGGCTCGGCCCTTGGGCAATGTTTTTGTTTTCTCAGTTTATGAGGGGTTTAGTAAATTTCTGGAATTGTGAAATCTTAATTGTGACGTTTAGTTATTTTTTTTGTTAATCTATTTACCTACACCACTTTATAAAATCTATTTACGTTACATCATATCTGGTTTGTGTTACTTTCCTTTGTCCCTAGCACTGGGTTGTAAACTCATTTAGCTTATAATTTATAATATAATAATCTTGTCAGTGTGTGTCCAGTATTTGTCATCTTTTATTTTCTCGTGTGCAGAGCTCCACATAAGCGTTTTTTCTGTAGCGATTCTGTTATACATCGCATCTTGGAAAAAAGACTGAAATATTTTAAAGGACTGGCCTGGGCAACATCCAGATTTCAGGGCAATTTTGGTTCATAATCGAGTATAAAGCTCAGATAGTTTGTTGGGACATCGCAGGACTCCACACAGACGCATCAGCGGCATCTCACCTTCTCCCAGAAAGTCCGTCGCTGTCGCTGTTTTCCACTTTATAATCAACTTCAACATCATCACTTTGAAATCTATAAAAGTCACTTTCTCTAAACTTATCCATAAAATACGTCCGCTCCTCATTATTTCTAAAACTGTGCGCCGCAGTGCGATCTTTCCATTGCACGTGTTTCGTGTTGTGTTTTTTCCGGAAGCTACCATCGTCACTATTTCGATTAACTTCGGAAAAAATCGGCGAAAACATATCCTTGAATCCTATTGGTCAGTCTAGTGTGGGTTGTAGTGGCCCCCACCGATCACAGTCTCTGTTTACATGTGAAAAACCGAGCCATTTCTAAAGGTCGTCAAATCTCGTCTTTAGTGATACAGCGGAGGTGTCAAAAGTCGTCATTAAAGGTTCGGGGGGGGGGGGGGGGGGTCGTCAAATGTCGTCTTCATGGGGGAAAGAGTTAAAGCTCACAAACTCCATTTTGTCTTGTACAGGACCTTTAAGATTGAGGTTTTCACGTTAGAGTTGGTACATGTGGACGTTCTTACAGTGTGCGGTCTCAGGTCTGAGGTCATAAAGCTGATAACTGCTGCTCACAACATAAAAAGTCACGACTGCTCTGAGAGACAAACATCTGGGTTCAGCTCAGTGGACCGTGAATGCCATATGAATACTAAACATTATTACTAACTCTGCCGGTAGAAATAGTGAGACTTTTTTGCATTTACTTGGTCCAAAGATAAGCTAAGTTTTGAATTTTGAAGTTTGAAAAAGTATGAAGTTGTGCATTTTAGTAATTTGCATGTGTAAAATGGGAATGCTGTCACTTACTAGTAAAACCTTGGCCACATTAGGAAATAGTCACTGGATTTTTGGTTCAATTTCTAACCAAGTGCAGCTTCTCTTTACCATAAAACATCTCAAGAACTCAACCCGTGATTAACTGATGTATGTGTTTTCTGCAGATCCCCCTCATGATAGAAGTTGGTGTTAAGTATTGAATATTGTGTGTTTTTGTGTGATTTTATTGTGAGAGTGGACCCCAGGAAGAGTAGTTTGTGCAATTGCAGAGACTAATGAGGATCCTTAAATAAACAAGAACCACAAATAGGCTGTCAGAACATTCTACAATTCTTAGTTTAGTCAGAATGTGTTTAACTAGTTAGAAATAGTTTCACTTGTAGATGTTTTAACTTGGTTTATGGTTAATTTTTCAGCCTGTCTACAATAATTTTTCTGTCATCTTAAATAAAAAAAAGTGAGTTTTTTCATAATATATGTAGAGCCGGGATCCGCTGCCCATTACATTACATTACAACATGTCTCTATTTAGACGTGCCGATATTATTTTTAGTATCGCTATTCCGACACGTCACAAATGTGTTCTCTGCAGATCGCAAATGTGACGAGATTAATGAAGCACAAAAGGCTCTTGCCCAAGTAGCAGAGGTGTAACAGTACATGTATTCGTGCCGAACCGTTTCGATATGGGCGTTCGGTTCAGTGCAGGGCTGTGCATGACTGAGTTTGCCAAATTTGTGTGCGTTGACTCTCCACCACTACACGTGAAGCTACATGGAGGTTTGGCTCTTTAACATTCACAAGGGAACTCGTCCGTGATCGGGCCAGTGTTTCCCGCGGCGCTTTATAGTTAGAGCGACCACCTTGACAACAATTGCCCCCCGCCTTGACTATGTCCCTCGAAATTGCGTGAATCCTCTCAAAACTACGGTCATCGCGCTACAGTCCTTACTTTCGCCTTTCGCTTCCAGGGGAAACTCCACCCCCGTCCATACCTGTGAGCTCCGTCTGAGGCGAAAGTGTATTTTCAACTGCTGGGGACATTGTAACTGCAGCAGATCTGTACTTACTGCAGAGAATGTCAACAAGTTGTTTTTTCTGACCAAAAATGTGGCTGTTTGCTGCAGATGTTCCAATTAGCGGGAGCAGGTAGAGGGTGCTCTTGGAAAAAGGATCAAAACTTCAAACACAACAGACTCCAAAGAAGTAAAAAATATACTTAAAAGGCCTTTATTTAAATGGCCAAAGCCAACATGTTTCGACCAACCTGGTTTTCATCAGGGCTTAGTTAAAAAATTTAGTAACATTGCGCTTTACTTTTTTTGTTTACTGTTTACAAGGAATTTATTTTTTATAATATTTCAAACATTTGTTGCTTATTTGAGAATATTTTATTTAACTTATTAGTATTACCAAGCAGCACTTTGCATTTATGTTATTTTCCCATTAGTATAATGGTAAAAATAATAAAAACGCAAATAAACAACAAGCGAATGGTTCTGCATTTTGTTTCCATTCTGCACCAAAAATGAACCAAACCGTGACGTCAAAACCGAGATGCATATCAAACCGTGATTTTTGTACCGTTACACTCCTATAAAGTAGTGATTGTGATCAGCTGAGACCAACGCAGGATTTGGTCGTGATGTAAAGAGAACAACAACTAGCATGCTGATGTGCACTTCCTGATCACTGGAGAATAAACCTCTTTCCAATTACACAAGAGCTGCTTATATAACACTAGTAAATCTGCTCTGGGGTAAGACACTTTTTGCTGAAACACACTGGAGAAAATATAGTACAGGGCCCTTAGCCTATTATATACACTTTCCCATTTCCCGCTATAGGCACTTTTTCCAGGCCCATTTCATAGCGCCGTAGTGTTGTGTTGTATTTGTTGACCAGTCCACAAAGTGATCAAGTGCCCAGCTCCGTCGGTCTATCATTTACCCCTTTTTGCTGAGCGCTGTGCCCGTTCAGAATGGGGCATCCTTCAGCGCGTCCCTGGTCTGTCTGCAGTGTTTGGGTGTCATATCTTTGGACGGCGGTGGTCATAAACTGCTCCAGGAGTCCAGGGCCGAGGAGGGAGCCCATAAAACCGCAGAGACCGGTGTTTTACGGCGAGAGGAGCGGAGATAGCGAGCCCAGAATATGAGCGGATACCGGGACACACGCCGTATCCCGCGGTAAATAAGCCAGCTCCTCCCGACGCACTGTAAAAAACGGTTTACGGCGAGTCTTATTTTGAGTTTTTATTCCGTTCAGGATCAGGACGAGTGGTAAAGTTCACGGTAAAAAAAAAAGTTTGGTTAAAGTTATAAAAGAGACTATATTTTGTAACATTCGAGCTAATAAAACGACTTTATATACGCCTAGTTTTAAATGTAAGTTGATTTAAAGGAACCGTGTGTAAGATTTGGATCTTAAATAAGAAACATGACCAAGCTGTGTCTCCAGATATGAGAGAAAATGAAATGTTCAAATCAAATACTGTATAGCTTTAACACAGGGGTCATTAAACTAAGGCCCACTGGCTGATTCCGGCCCTCCAAACCTCTTTGACCGGCCCCCCAACCCCTCTGCCTATTATATTATGACCTTTTTTCTTTTTTTAAATTACTTTTTAGCAAATAACACGTCTGCATCTTATATTTACATTAAGTATTTATATTAATATTTAAATAATTATATGACGTATTTACATTTGCCGCCGAATTTTCATCACCTGAGAAGCTCAAGATCAAACAATGACAATCAAACCACAAAATTTTCAGTCCCGCTCCCGCCTGCACCCACAAAAAATTGTAATTTTTATTCCCGTTCCTGCCTGCATCTGTGATATTTTGTCGCGCTCCCGCCCGCAAATCCCGCAACATGTTCACGTTCGCTTTCTTAAGCTCTATCAAACACGGAGAAGTAGAAAGGAATTGTCTAAAATGTGCACGAAATTAGAAAGCATCCACAAATTTAGGCTGCTTAAAATGTTTTTATTAATGCCAAATAAAATATCCAGCATAAATGATGTATGATAGGCGTACCGTATTTTCCGGGCGATTAGCCACGGTTTTAAGCCTCTAACTGCATCAAAAAACGACCGCGCGCCCTGCAATCCAGAGCGCCCCATACACGAATCCACTCGGGCGTCCCAGCACGACTTCAGTAAACTACAAAGCCGCACCACGGAGCAGACAGCGACCGCACAGAGAAAAACACCCACAGACACACTCATCACTACACGCCGATGAGGAACGGAACGGAGGAACAAACCGAAAAAGTGAGTCCAATGTGCCGCTTCTAGACACGACTGAACAACTGAGTCATCGAGACCAATCCAGCGGTCCCAGACAGCACCCTGAACAAAGCCCAGAGTCACCGTGAACGCGCCAAACAAACAAAACCACTGACCCATCCAACTGTTGTGTTTCGTTTAAAGTCCGGTGCGGTTTATTTGTGAAAAAAGTTCGAAAATAGACCATTTAA
>NW_026571273.1:0-12491 GCF_026225935.1 Boleophthalmus pectinirostris
AGAAACTATTTCTATAAAATATGTCAGTCCTTCCAAGAATTTTTTATCATTTTAAATACTTTATTTTTTTATCCTGTCCCTTCATCAACAGTTCAAAGATGGAATAACACAAGATATGATGAAATACAAACATTTATTTACATGATTTTCAGGTCTTTGAAATTTGGGAAATAATTTTTGTTCCATGTTTCATTCATGGTCTGTTTAAAACGGATGGAACTTTAGAACCAAAAATGGAACAACAAAAAAAAGGTCAACAGTTTGATAAACTAGAGTAAATATGTATCTGTTCAATACACTTTTATATCAGATGAATTCACTGGAAGTTTTGACCTTGTTGTTTACTTCTGTTTGACCGGATCATATATTTTAACTCTGAAAGGTAAAAAATTAAATTTTTCAAAATTCTGTTCCAGAGAATGGGAGTTTAGTGTGTTGGAGCGCCCTCTGGAGGCTCCAGGGAAACTTTCCTCTTTATACAAATGTTTCTGACTTTAATGTCTATGATTTTATCTGACAAAACTGTGGCCAAGACCAGAAAAAGTGTCTGAATATTGTGTGAGCAGAAGAGTCGATCCATGTGACCTGCCACATACCTGAGGTCATATGTGACAGGTGCGACAGGTGCGACAGGTGACACAGTAAAAGTGTTTAGAGACGTGCTGGACATGTTCTCAGGACAGCGCCACCTGCTGCTCATCAGTGCAAACAGTGATTGTGTTTTAATGGAGCGTCTTACAGTGTGAGATGAGTCCAGGTGGGACAGGATCACAGAGTCTTCTACAGACTGTACAGAGTTTCTATTTCATCCCTCCTGACCGCCAGAGGGCGGTGCTGAAAGCACTGAATGTCCCTTCGCACATGTTCGAGTAATAATACCAAATGAGTCACACCTGTGACCAAGGATGACGCCCCGGAGGTAATATATTCCCTCGTCATCCATGACTCTGTTCCTCATTTCTTCTCGCTTGTGCTCTTCGTCGCTTGAAGCCCTTTTCCCCGCCGTGGTCGGAGCAGCGGCTTTTTCGCCCTCCGAGGACTGCGACTATTTGAAGGTACCAGTATCTTTGTTTTGTTTTTGTGCGATTCTGTCCTCCAGTGAAGGCTGCGTTGCTGCGCCCTCTCCCGTGATATTATTTCTATCATCAACTGCACACCGCACCGTGTTTATCGCTAATGTTGTTGGTTGTTTTCATTTTGCATTTTGTCCTTCGGTGAAGGCTGCTTTCCAGCGCCCTCTCCCATAACATTATTTTTTACTGTCTCCTGCACAACGCACAGCGTTTATCACTAACGTTGTTAGTTGTTTTCATTTTGCATTTTGCCTTAATTGGTGACGGCAGCGTTTGCGCCCCCACTCCCAGTTTTGGTTTGCAGGCCTGATACTGCCTGTCCGTTAGCAGGCTTCCTCATATTGTGGCCCTGTGCGTTGGTCGGTGAAGGTTGCGTTCTCTCCCGCCCTGTTTCTGCTTACGTCTGACCGCTGTCTAGCTGTCTGTTCTTTGCGTCGGTTGTAGTGGCTGTGCTCGGCTCTGATTACACCGGACTAATGGATGGCGCTCACTTGCTCACCTGCGGGTCCGGCCTTCAGGGTGACGATGGCCACGACCTCTGTCCAGCATGCCTCGGCCCTGACCACCTCAGGGGGGCATTGTCAGATAATTCATGTATAAATTGCAGTTGCATGCCACTTCCTGTCAGGACTGCAAGGATGGTTCAACTAGACACCGCAGGTTGTGGCGATCTCCCACCATCGGGGCAGGTACCATTGCCCTCTACTAGGCGTTCAGAGCGCCGTCCTGAGGCTACCGTTTCGAGAGCTCCACCCAAAAAGAGGTCTAAGTCTGATCAAGCTCTTGCATCTAAAGTAGAGCAGTTGTCAGCAGACTTGGAGGTGATGAGGTCATTATTGCAGGCTCCTCGCATGGTTGCACCTGCTTCAGAGGCTGGGATGTCTTCCCAATCAATGCCTGTTCTGACCCCAGAGGATGATGTGCTTTCTCTGGCAGCATCTGCTTCTCATTTTCAGGATGAGGAGGATGGTTCATATTCTTCCACACAAAGCCTCGGTAGTGACTCAACTGATGGCTCCATGCGAGATGTTATCCGCAGAGCTCTGGACAATTTGCAGCTGGAACTTCCAAAGCCTGAACAGTCTGGCCTTGGTAGTGCTTTTTTTTTTAGACGCGGGCGTCCTCCTACGCCCTTCGCTGTACCCCCCTCTGAGGAATATATCTCAGAGAGTTGCATGCCTGTTGGATGGATCCGAGTGCTTTCTCCAGGCTCTCGTCAGATGGCCGTGTTTTGGCCACGATGCACAATGCAACAACAGCTGGTCCCTAGGGGCCATGGGGCCAGAAATTGAAACCTTGAGGCCGGCTGTCAGATACTTTTCCCATCAGCAGCTCAGGTATTGGGCTGCTCATGCGTCGGATCCATGGGTGGTTGCCACGTTGGCTCATGGATATCGGCTGCAGTTCCGACGCCGGCCACACATGTCTGGTCGGGTCAAGATGACTATAATCAACGACCCGGCAAAAGCTCGAGCATTGGATCAGGAGCTGACCGCCCTCCTATCCAAAGGGGCCATCGAAGCAGTAGATCCCCTGCTGCAACCCAGGGGCTACTACTCAATGTATTTCATCGTACCCAAAAAGACAGGTGGATTTCGTCCCATTTTGGATCTACGGGGACTCAATCGTTTCATGAAGGTCTTACCATTCCACATGCTCACCACAGCAGAGGTTCTTCAAACCCTCACAGCGGATGAATGGTTCACGTCTATAGACCTCAAAGACGCTTACTTTCATGTGCCCATTGCACCACAACACCGGAGGTTTCTCAGGTTTGCCTATCGAGGCCGTCACTGGCAGTTCCGGGTTCTTCCATTCGGGCTCTCTCTCTCTCCAAGGGTGTTCACCCGATGTGTGAAGGTGGCCCTTGCTCCTTTGCAAGCCACCGAACTGAAGATATTGCCATACCTGGACGATTGGCTGATTTGTGCTCCATCCGAAGCACGTGCGAAGCAGGACACAGGTCGCGTGCTTGCACACGTGGCCCGGTTGGGCTTCACGATGAATATGGAGAAGAGCAACCTGACTCCATCTCAGACAACAACCTTTCTTGGGTTAGATTTGAACACTGTGACGATGAAGGCTCGCCCATCCCTTTGTCACCTAGATGATATTCAGGCTTTGGTCTCTCATTTCAGACTGGGCAGTCTGCACCCCTTTCGCGCCTTTCGTCAGCTTGTGGGAAAGCTGACTTCTGTCACATGAGTTGTGCCTCTCGGCCTTCTGTCACTGCGTCCGCTACAGAAGTGGTTAAACAGTTTTCATCTGGATGCCACACGACATCGACGACGAATGCTCAGAGTGACATGGCAGTGCTCCCGTGCACTGACCCCCTGGAGGGACAGAAGCTATTTGTCGTAAGGGGTCCCCATGGGTCTTGTGGTGTGTCGCAGAGAGGTGGTCACCACAGACGCCTGCCTCACAGGATGGGCGCGCGGTATGGGCAGCACAGACAGCTCAAGGGGTTTGGTCTGCCGCGGATCGCTTGGGACCACATAAATGTTTTGGAGTTGCATGCTGTCCATTTGGCTCTCAGGAGTTTTCTGTCACACCTCAGAGGAAAACATGTTCTTATTCGGTCGGACAACACTTCGACCGTCTATCACATCAACCATCAGGGGGGCCTCAGATCAGCACGGCTTCTCAGGGTGTCCCAAGGCCTGTTAACATGGGCTGCTCCTCGTCTGTCCACACTGCGAGCAGTGTATTTACCGGGAGACGGTAATCAAGTGGCAGATAAAATTTCCCGAGGGCATCCTCCTCCAGGCGAATGGTGTCTCCACCCAGAGGAGGTGCACAGGATATGGAACCTTTTTGGGCAGGCGGAGGTGGATCTGTTCACTTCACAGGAGTTGACTCACTGTCCTCTATGGTTCTCTCTCATGAGGGAACCAGACTCTCTGGGACAAGATGCACTGGCACACTCTTGGCCCCAGTGCCTTCTCTATGCTTTCCCCCCTCTTCCTCTGATTTGGCCGACCCTACAGAGGGTTCTCCAAGAGGGACACAGACTGTTGTTGTTGTTGCTCCATACTGGGCCAACACGACCGAGTTTCCCGTTGCTGTGTTGCGATCTCCCATGGCGTCTCCCGGGCAGGAGAGATCTGCTGTCTCAGTTGGGGGGTCAGATATGGCATCCCAATCCTCAACACCTCCAACTGTGGGTGTGGCCATTGGCGGGCCTGAGCTGCAGCTGATCGGTGTCACCGATCCTGTTTGGTAAACACTTTTGAATGCCAGAGCGGCCTCCACTCGCCGGCAGTATAAGAACAGGTGGAAGTTGTTTTCTCACTGGTGTTCTGCCCGCGGTGAGAATCCTGTGTCTTGTTCGGTGCCTGTTGTCCTGGAGTTCCTCCAGTCTCTCCTGGAAATGGACGGTCTCCATCCACTCTGAAGGTGTATGTTGCTGCTATATCCTGTCATCCCTGGTTTGGTTGGAAGCTGTACAGTTGGGAGCCATAACTTGGTCTCTCTTTTTCTTCAAGGTGCCCGCAGGTTGTGCCTACCAACTACACCTCGAGCTCCAGTGTGGGACTTATCATTAGTCTTGGAGTCTCTCTGTGGCCCTCCATTTGAGCCTTTGGCCCAGGCAAACCTTAAGTGGCTTTCATGTAAGACTGCATTTTTATTGGCTATTGTGTCGGCGAAACGGGTCAGTGAGCTACATGCCCTTTCTGTCAGTCCTTCCCGTCTCAGGTGGAGTCCGGGTAATTCTGGTGTTACCCTGTGGCCAAATGCAGCGTTTCTACCGAAGGTGTTGTCCCGTTCACACTGTAACAAACCTTTGACTTTGGCTCGGTTTAAGCCCCCGCTTGGAGAGGGCAGAGACAAGCTGCAGTTGTTATGCCCAGTGCGGGCACTGGAAGCCTATACTGCAGCCACAGCAGGTAGGAGGCGTTCAGACCAGCTGTTTCTATGTTACGGAGTGGCTAAGAAGGGCTGTCCTCTTTCCAGGCAGCGCCTTTCACACTGGGTGGTTGAGACTATTCACCATGTCTACAGGTCACGGGCCGCAACCCTCCAACTGACGTGAGGGCCCATTCTACTCGAGGAATCTCCACTTCATGGGCAGTTATGAGATTTAACATAAATTATCAATTCGTACACTTAAGGAACAAATAAAAAGTAAATTGAGAGAGTTGTAATGTTCCAAGGTGAATTTATTTATAACTCTGCATAGATATAAAACCTGACTGTCTCTACGTCAGTCCCCAGTCTGAGACAATGCAATGAGGACACAGCATTTATCATAAATATCATCTGATTATTATGTTCCTCTGTTGGGCTGTACATGGGCTGGATGATAAGATCCATTGTGTGAATATATAGATGTGTATATAACACATCAGGCTGTTGTTGTGTCTTTGGGCAAGACACTTAACCCAGCTCGCCCCCAGTGTCTGTGTACACTGGTTTGTGAATGTGTGTGTGAGTGGTTCCTTGTTGTAAAGCTCTTTGAGAGCCTTGAAGGTGGAAAAGCGCTGTAGAAAAATGTGACCATTTACCTCCACTATGTCTGGTTGGTCCATCTCCATCCTGTCAGTCTGTATCTGAAGTCCCACAGGATCTTGGCTCAGTCGTTCTCCACAACCTTTGGAGGTGTTTCCCACCTTGATCCTGGGGTCTCCAGTTCGTACTCTGCACAGATGTTTCTGTGACTGTGGCTCCACTTGGTTCTGTGGCTCCATGTTTGTTTCCCTGCAGCATCTGACACCTGCAGTTCTGTGCTGGACTGTCTCAGGAGCCTCTTTGCACAGTCGACACCATGGGTCTTGTCTGGTGTGGTAGATCTGGGTCTCTATTGCTCGAGTGCTCAGGTCCTGCTCCTGAGCTCCAGGATCAGTGCCTCTGTGTGTCCTTCAGACCCTCTCAAGACATTGGGAGGATTTCTTGATATCAGCCTCTTCAGTTCTGTTCCGGTGGTTCATGTTGGGGTTTGTCCTGCCATGATGGTCCCTCCAGCTCCTCTTCCTCTGGACCCCACTGTCTGAGACATTCTCTGAGCTCCTCATCTGCCGGGGCCTTGTCCTTGATGTCCTCAAGGAGCTTGGATGTTTCATCCTGGACAGTGGTTCCCACACTCACTAGTCCTCGGCCTCCTTCCTTCTGGCTCGTGTACAGTCTCAGGGTGCTGGATTTGGGATGGAACCCTCCACATGTTCAGGAGCTTTCGTGTCTTAACATCTGTGGTCTGTATCTCCTCCTTTGGCCAGCTTACAATCCCTTCAGGGATCTGATCACTGACAAGGCCGAGCTGTTGATTGCCTGCACCTTGTTCTTGCCATTGAGCTGCTTCTTAGGACTTGTCTCATTCTTTGCAGGTATTTGGCCATAGCCGCTTTCCTTGTTGCCTCTTCAAGGAGCCATTTGCTTGTGGGATACCAAGGTACTTGTAACTGTCCTCAACGTCTGCTATTGTTCCCTCTGGGAGTGACACCCCCTCTGTGTGGACTACCTTCCTTCTCTGTGTACATTTTTCAAGCTCGAATGACATTCCAATGTCTGTGCTGTAGATCCTGGTGGTGTGGATCAGTGAGTCGATGTCTCGCTCACTCTTAGCGTACAGCTTGATGTCGTCCATGTAGAGGAGGTGATGGTGTCTCGTTTCTGAGTCGTATCCGTAGTCAGTGCGGTCGATTATTTGGCTGAGGGGGTTCAGGCCTATGCAGAACAGCAGTGGGGACAGTGAGTCTCCTTGGTATATGCCACATTTGATGGACACTTGTGCAAGTGGCTTCCCATTGGCTTCAAGGGTGTTTTTCCACAACCGCATCGAGTTCGCAATGAACGCCCTTAGAGTCCTGTTGATACTGTACAGCTCCAAGCACTCAGTGATCCATGTGTGGTATTGAGTTAGAGCATTTCTTGTAATCAATCCAGGCAGTGCACAAATTGGCGGCTAGAGCCTTTGTTTGGCAGTTTCGAGTGCTTCAGGTCGGGCATCTGGCTGTTCCTCTTGGGCACTTTCTTTTTCATTGCACCTTTCTGGGCCTCTGACAGTTGGTTCACTTCTCTCCTCGCCTCCTTTGATTTTAGCTCTCTAACCGTCTTTTCCATGGTGGGTATTGTATCGCATGGCTCCATTGTTGCTCTTATAGCCCAACACATCTAGGATCACTGCTGCTGAAGTGTATATCAGCTCATTGGTTTCAGTGATTGTTGTGGTAGGGATCACTGTCAGTGCTGCATTCACATCGTCTAGGAGACTTTCAGATGGTACTTCACTTAGCCTCTGTAACTGGCATCGGGTTTGCCTTGTGTTCATTCGGGCCATGATCTTATCTTTCAGGTCAGTCGCTGCCTCGCTCAGCGTGATACTTATTGGGGTTTGTACCCAGTCTCTGGTTGGGGAGTTGGTGTCAACTCTCCTCTGACCTGGCGTCCTGGCTCCTCTTTGCTGTAGCATTTGTGTTGTACCTCATCAGTCTCTAGTTGTGATGCAGTTGCCGTTTGTGGATGTTGGAACACTGAGCTACTAGTTGTTTGGTCGTTAGCTTGGACTGTTGGTACGATACCCACAGTAACCATTTCTCCCACATCCTGTTCATGTTATAATAATAATAATGCATCAGTTTTATATAAGGCTGTTTTGGACACTCAAAGAAGTTTTACAGAGATTTATTCATTTACTCCACAAGCTACTACTGTAGCCACAGCTGCCCTGGGGCAGGCTGATGGAAGCGAGGCTGCCAATCTGTGCCCTACCTCCGACCACACCACCACTCACACGCACACCACTTTCATACTAGGCAATGTGGGTGAAGTGTCTTGCCTAAGGACACAACAACAATTTTTTTTTACGACTGGTGCCCTCCTGTGGCTCCTGATTTTTCCAATGTTTCCCATCCAAGTACTAATCTTCTCGAGACTCCAGGTTGAGGTCTTCAGGAAGCCCACAAACACAGACCAGAACCTGCTTTTGGTTGGTTTGGTAACTTGGAGTTATTCGGACACTACATCACAGGGCTCAAGTGGTGCCTACAAGCACAGATGGAAAGGAGAAAGAAGAACAACATGTGCAGAAAGTCCTCTGATTGTGGAGATCCAAAATGGGCCTTCAACAAAACCAAGAGAACTAAAAAAAAAACAGGACAACAGAGAATCAGAACTATTCCTTATATGGCTGGTGTTTCTGAAAAACTACAGCGGATTTTCAGGCAACATGAAATCCCAGTGTATTTCAAACCTATGAACACTCTAAGACAGAAACTGATCCAAAGAACAAAACACCGAGACCCAAACAAAGCAATGTGGTCTCCTCCATTCAGTGTGGTGAAAACTGCAGTGAACGAGACACTTCACAAGAACCAACACAGACGAGAGAGCAACACAGGACATCTCCACCTAAAAGGACCTCAGTCCGCTGTGCATCTGTACCTAAAAACCTTGGGCCACTCCTTTGAGGACAGTGAGGTACAGATTTGAGCCAGAGAAAAGAAAATAAACTTTTGTCCAGGTGAAAAATTCAATTTCTCCTTTTGCCAAACACGACAGTGTCTTTCTTCTCTTACCCCTCCACAATGTGAAAGATCACGCTGATCACGCTGTTCTGTCGACTTCTGTTCTCCAAATAGTCAACTTGGTCTTCCAGGAATTAAACTCTTTTGATCAGATCTTTCACTTTTTTATCAGTACTTCTCAAGTTGTCCTCAGCTGCACTCATGTGTATTTGCATCACGGTGATCTGTTTAGTTAGTTCACTGAGCCGTTCACTTGTGTCATCTGCACGTCAAGACCATTTCATCTCAGCAATAGTTCATTTTGATTTTGATTGAGTTTTTCCCACTTGACTGAAGCAGTTAGCAACGTTAGCAACGCACTTATGGTTGTTAATTGTTCTCTCCAAACTAGTTTTTTCGATTAACATGTGGCAATGATGATATATTTTTTACACCGTCTTCTATCCACATCTTTGTTGTGTTAAATCACTCTGTAGAAGTCACAAGAAAACACATATGTGCATTTAAGCCGACAGGGGCTGTGCTGCTCTACACACGTCAAAAATTAAATATCATATACATTTATGAACAGCCTAAACCGGGTTAAATGTTACTGATGTAAAGATTTCCATAATATGTCTGTTTTACTCTTGGCTCTTTGTTCTGTTCTTTTATGGACCATGATCTGGAATAAATAAATGATGATGAGTTTCTTGTTTGACAGGGAGCCAGGCCCAAAGGAGCAGCTGGACGCCATATTCAGGGTGAGTACCTCACAAGTGCAGCATGTGTGGGGTTCTCTGGGTGCTCCTCAGGTTTTCTCTTTGACTAAAACTCTTCTCTTTTGTTCTGTTCCAGCGTCTGGAGGAGGACGTCCTGACTTTTGTCAAAGAGCAGCTGCAGAGGCTCCACAGGCTCCTGGCCTCAGATTACCCAGAATGCTCCGAGAGTGAGGAGGAGGAGAGCAGAGAGGTTCTGAACATCACCCTGGACTTCCTGAAGAGGATGGACCAGGAACATCTGGCCCAGCACCTGCTCAACAGTAAGAACCTCCAGATGCCCTTCCATCCTCCTGTATCCCCGTGTGTCCAGGTGCCTCCCCGTGTGTCATGCCCCTCCCCGTGTGTCAGGTGCCCTCCCCGTGTGTCAGGTGCCCTCCCGTGTGTCAGGTGCCCTCCCTGTGTGTCAGGTGCCCTCCCTGTGTGTCAGATTTCCTCCTGTATGAAATATGTGACATGTTTGACATTCTAACTCTTGTGTGTTGTTTAAAGGGAGTAAAGTTGGATTCAGAGATAAACTGAAGTGTGATCTGCAGCAGAGGTTCAGTCGTGTGTTTGAGGGCGTGGCTAAAGCAGGAGACTCCGCCCCCCTGACCCAGATCTACACAGAGCTCTACATCACAGAGGGCGGAGCCTCAGAGGTCAACCAGGAACATGAGGTCAGACACGTGGAGACAGTGTCCAGGAGACCGGCCGCTCCAGAGACCATCACATGTGAAGAGCTCTTTAAACCCCGCCCACATTCACCACAGCCAATCAGATTAGTGCTGACGAAGGGCGTGGCCGGCGTGGGGAAAACAGTGCTGACTCAGAAGTTCGGTCTGGACTGGGCTGAAGGCCGGGCCCACCAGGACCTCCAGCTGCTGTTCCCCTTCACTTTCAGAGATCTGAACGTGCTCAGAGACACACAGTTCAGCCTGGTGGAGCTGCTGCACCACTTCTTCAGTCCATCCAAAGATCTCTGCAGCTTCCAACAGCTCCAGGTGCTCTTCATCTTTGACGGTCTGGACGAGTGCAGACTTCCTCTGGACTTCGGCCGAACCCGGGTCCTGAGCGACCCCACAGAGTCCGCCTCAGTGCACGTGCTGCTGGTGAACCTCATCAGGGGGAGCCTGCTTCCCTCCGCTCTCCTCTGGATAACCACGCGCCCCGCCGCGGCCAATCAGATCCCTGCTGAGTGCGTCTCCATGGTGACAGAGGTGCGAGGGTTCACCGACCCGCAGAAGGAGCAATACTTCAGGAAGAGGTTCATAGACCAGGCCACAGTCGTCATCTCCCACATCAAGAGCGTCCGCAGCCTCCACATCATGAGCCACATCCCGATCTTTCTGCTGGATCCTCTCCAAGGTTCTACGGAAGCTTCTGGAACAAACAGAACCAGAGCTGCCCCGGACTCTCACACAGATGTACGTCCACTTCCTGGTGGTGCAGGCCAAAGTCCAGAACATCAAGTATCACCAGGGATCAGGGGAGGACCTTCACTGGACTGAAGAAACCAAGAAGATGGTGAAGTCTCTGGGAAAAGTGGCCTTTGAGCAGCTGCAGAAAGGAAACCTGATCTTCTACGAGAGTGACCTGAGCGAGTGTGGGCTGGACGCTGCAGCGGCCTCAGTGTACTCCGGAGTGTTCACACAGGTCTTTAGAGAGGAGCCAGGCCTGTACCAGGACAAGGTCTACTGCTTCATCCATCTGAGTGTGCAGGAGTTTCTGGCTGCTCTTCACGTCCATCAGACCTTCTACAGCTCTGGAGAGAACCTGCTGGAGACACCACACTCCTCTGAGAGTCCAGACCCTGAGGCCTTCTACCGCTCTGCTGTGGACCAGGCCTTACAGAGTCCAAACGGACACCTGGACCTGTTCCTGCGCTTCCTCCTGGGGCTGTCTCTGTCGACCAATCAGAGGCTCCTTCAGGGTCTGCTGACTCACACAGGAAGTGACCCGACCAATCAGGAGACAGTAAAGTTCATCAAACAGAAGCTGGATGAAGAGGGTCTGTCTGCAGAGAGAAGTCTGAACCTGTTCCACTGTCTGAACGAGCTCAACGATGGCAGTTTGGTGCAGGAGATACAGAAGAACATGAGAAGATACCTCTCTGATAGAACCTTGTCTCGTGCTCAGTGGTCTGCTCTGTCCTTCGTCTTACTGTCCTCAGACTCAGACCTGGAGGAGTTTGACCTGAGGAAATACCAGGGCTCAGAGAACGCTCTCCTGGGTCTGCTGCCGGTGGTCAGAGTCTCCACCAAAGCCCTGTGAGTCCAGACTGTATTTAAACTCTTGTGTGGAGGTTCTAGTCTCTAATGTCCCTCTCTGTCCTCAGACTGTATTTAAACTCTTGTGTGGAGGTTCTAGTCTCTAATGTCCCTCTCTGTCCTCAGACTGTATTTAAACTCTTGTGTGGAGGTTCTAGTCTCTAATGTCCCTCTCTGTCCTCAGACTGTATTTTAAACTCTTGTGTGGAGGTTCTAGTCTCTAATGTCCCTCTCTGTCCCTCAGTCTTTGTGGCTGTGGTCTGTCTCCTCACAGCTGTGCTCCTCTGGCCTCAGTCCTCAGCTCCTCCAGTCTCACACATCTGGATCTCAGTCACAACGACCTCCAGGACTCAGGAGTGGAGCTGCTGTGTTCTGGACTGAAGAGCGCCCCCTGCAGACTGGACGCTCAGGTGAGACGCTCCCATGATGCACTCTGCCCCCTTGTGTCCACATGAGTGTAATGCTGTGTGTCTTTAGGCTGTCTGGATGTCTGGTCTCAGAGAGGGGCGGGGCTGCTCTGGCCTCAGCTCTGAGCTCCGCCCCCTCCCACCTCAGAGAGTTGGACCTGAGCTACAACCATCCAGGACCCTCCGCCGAGTCCTGACCGCTCTACAGGACCAGCGCCCCCTGCTGTCTGTCAGGTGAGACTTGCCTCTGGTCCTGGTCCTGGTCTGGTCTGGTCCTGGTCCTGGTCCTGGTCTGGTCCTGGTCTGGTCTGGTCTGGGTCCTGGTTGGTCCTGGTCGGTCTAAACTGGACTTGTGTGTTTCAGGTTGGATCCTGTGAGAGCGCTGGATGTTCCAGGTCTGAGGAAGTGTGAGTTTGTTTTGTTTCCTTCACACAGTAAAGTGCAGAGAACAGCTCAGGTCATTCAGGTATTCACTCAGGTCATTCACTCAGGTCAATCACAGGTCATTCACTCAAGGTCATCCACTCAGGTCATTCACTCAGGT
>NW_026571274.1:0-12379 GCF_026225935.1 Boleophthalmus pectinirostris
GGAGAGAGACTCTTTATGTGAGGGAAGGGTGAAATGGAGGAGCAATCAATGGAAATGGAGAAGGGATTGGTCTTCTTTAGGGTGGATTTGGTGCCTACAAGGAGAAGTTCAGTTTAGTTTAGTTTGAGGAAGTTTGAGGTGGAGAGGTAGAGCTGGGTGTCATCCGTGTAGCATTGGAAGTGGATATGGTGTTTCCAAAAAATGTGACCGAGGGGGAGGAGGTAGAAGATGAACAGCACGGGACCGAGGACAGAACCTTGGGGAACACCATTGGTGATAAATATTTGGAGATTTGAGCTGGATGAACTGGGTGCAGTCAGAAAGATCAGAGTGAAACCAGGAGAGTGCTGTGCCAGTGATGCCAACAGAAGAGAGACTGTCACGAAGACTGTGACGAAGGTCATACTTAGATCAAGTAGGAGAAAAATGGATCGTGAACCAGGGTCATTAGAGAGGAGAAGGTCGCTAGTGATTTTGAGAAGGGCATTTTCAGTGCTGTGGAGGGGACGGAAGCCAGACTGGAAATGTTTATACAGGTAATTGGAGAAAAAACAGGAATGGAGTTGAGCAGAAACAGTCAGAAACATCACAGACTCTGATAGTTTAGTCATTACAGGTGATTTTAATGGACATGTGGATAATGTGTGGGACAAAAATGCCAAAGAGCTTAGTGTTGTCCTTGAAACCTTTGGTCTGACTCAGCATGTCAGTGAGCCCACTCACAACAGAGACACACTCTGGACCTGCTCATTACAAAGGGTGTAAATATTTCAAATGTCAGTGTGTGATGTTGCTCTGTCTGATCATTTCTGTGTCTTCTTTGACCGTCTGTTATTCCCAAACCACGGCTGCTCTACAGTTGTTCGAAGGAGACACATAAATGATAACACAGGTTGCACTGTTCATGGAAATGATACATTTTGAAATTGCCTCATGTTCTAATGTTGATGATGTGTTGAACTCTGTGACTTTGAGTGTTTTGAATGTTCTGGATGCCATCGCTCCGATAAAGGTTAAAGTGGTTAAAGAGGCAAAAAGCTCCGTGGAGGAATGATGACTCAGTCAGAGCACAGAAAAGGGAGTGCCGGAAGGCTGAGCGGAAATGGCGCAAGTCAAACCTCCAGGTTCATTATGAGATTTACAGAGGAACAATGCATATGTACAACTACACTTTGAGTAAAACAAGAGAGAAGTATTTTTCGGACATTATTGGTAATTGCAGTAACAACTCTCATGTCCTGTTTGCAACAGTGAACAGATTAACAAACCCTCCAGCTCCACTGCCACTAAGAACTAATTTTCACATCTAAATGTAATGAGTTTGCAGTTTTCTTTAATGACAAAAAATGCATCAATTCCACAACACAAATAACAAACTGCAGCCACAGAGACACTTAGAGCTGAGTCACTTTGCACCTGTAACTGACAAAACTGTTTTAGAGATCGTCACCAGTCTGAGTTCATCTACAAGCTGCCTTGATGTGTTACCCACTAGATTTCTAAAGTTTGTCCTCAACAGTTTCACCACTCGCTCACATAACTGACACATTAACATGTCACTTCAATCTGGAACATTCCCAAACGCATTGAAAACTGCGGTCATTAAGCCGCTCCTAAAGAAGAGCAGTCTTGATGCCACAGAACTGAACAATTTCCGACCCATCTCAAATCTGACATTTTTTGGCAAAGTCCTTGATAAAGCTGTTCAGCAACAGCTTACGAACTTTCTCCAAATGAACAACTCCTTTGATGTTTTCCAGTCAGGATTTAAATGTTTAAAAAGTCTGCTAAAAGTCCAAATATATTGGTGTATCCTACTCATGAAGCTTTTTTTTCATGGAATGTCTTTTGTGCCATGAATCTGCACTAGAGCGACTTTGGACAAGACAGATATGCAAAACCACAATCTGCACATGTTTTTACAATGACAGACACCGAGAAACTGATGCTTTCTACAAAATACTCTCTCTTAGAACAGAGCCTAAGGAGTTTTGACCCATCGGTGTCACAGCGTACATCACAGTGTGTATGTCACAGTGTACGTCACAGTGGGCGTGTACATCACAGTGGGCGTGTACATCACAGTGGGCGTGTACATCACAGTGGGCGTGTACGTCACAGTGGTGTACGTGGGCGTGTGACATCGTCACAGTGGGACGTCACAGTCACAGTGTACGTCACAGTGGACGTGGCGTACGTGTGTACGTCACAGTGGGCGTGTACGTCACAGTGGACACGTGGCGTGACGTACGTCACAGTGGGCGTGTACGTCACAGTGGGCGTGTACGTCACAGTGGGCGTGTACGTCACAGTGGGACGTCACAGTGGGCGTGTACACGTCACAACAGTGGGCGTGTACGTCACAGTGGGACGTCACAGTGGGCGTGTACGTCACAGTGGGCGTCACAGTGTGTACGTCACAGTGGGCGTGTACGTCACAGTGGGCGTGTACGTCACAGTACGCCTTGGGAAGCCCCTGTGCTCAGAGTGATGGTGCTTGAGGTATTGTTGCCAACACGTTCTGTTTGTGTCTCAGGCTGAAGAAGTCTAGCAACCAGAGAGAGGTGTTCAGACCAGCTTGTGGTGTTTGCAGATGAGCTGTTGTGGTATTATGGTGTTGAATACTGAACTGAAGTCTCTGAACTGCATTCTCAAATATGAACAGCATTCTCAGATTCTCCCAGCCCTCATCCATCTGGACAATCTTTATTGTCCAGATGGATGAGGGCTGGTGCAGGACAGACCAGATTATCCTCTGTGGAACATTTGGCTTGGTAAGCGAACAGGAAGGGTCCAGGGTGGGGGAGAGGGTGGATTTACTGTGAGACATGACGAGCAGTTAAAAGCACTTCATGATGATGTGCATCAGCGCCACAGGGCGGTAGTCTTTGAAGCAGGATGGGACAATGTCTTGCTCCAAAGAGGTGTTGAAGATGTCTGTAAAGACTTAGCTCCTCTGCACAGTCCTTCAGCACATGACCTGGGATGTTGTCTGGACCTGCTGCTTTGTGTGGGTTGATGGTGGTGAGTCTCATCTTCACGCTGGAGGCAGACAGGCACAAAGTCTGGTGGTGGAGAGGGGCTGTGGTTTTCTGTGGATGGGTGTTTTGTGCTTCAAAGCAAAGAAGCTGTTCAGTTCATTGAGCAGAGGTGTTGCTCTCGCAGCTCTGTGGCGTGGGCTTGTAGTCCATGATGGCCTGGATGTCCTGCCATAGGCTCTGAGCATCCCTGCTGTCTTTGAAGTGGGAGGTTATCGTATTTGTGTTCTTCTTTTTTGCTTCCCTGATGCCTGGGACAAGTTTGCTCTCACTGTTCTCAGGCCAGCTTCGTCTCCAGCTCTGAAGGCTTTGTCTCTGGCCCTCAGCAGCCTGTGGATGTCCCCTGTCAACCATGGATTCTTGTTGCCGTGAGTGATGATGCTTTTGGTGTGGGTCACATATTTGACACATATGGTGATGAAAGAGTCACAGTGTCTGTGTCTCCTCAATGTTTACAAGGTTGTCTTGTATGGCAGATTCCATAAACATTTCCCAGTCTGTTGTGCCAAAGCCACCAAGCAGAGGAGGCCCCCTCTGGCCACACTCTTACCTCCTTCAGAACCGGTTTGGTGACTTTCACACTCTGTATGTATGCCAGTATTAACATAACAGTGATGTGGTTCGCCACGAGTCTTTCCTCCGTCTGTGAGGGCTCTGTCTGCTCAGTAGCATGCTAGCTGCTCCAGTTGTACAGCAGAGTTGGGAATGTTTTTATTTCATCGTGTCTCAGTGATAATTGTGGCTTCCTCTCTCTTTTTTGTTGTTTTATTTTGTGTTGATATTTTGTTCAGTTGAAAATATATAAAAATCAGTAAGTGTCATCACCTTTCCATACAACACTCAAATATGAAAACACAAAACAAAATTGTGTTTATTGATCACACTTCTTTATTCTTTCTCTTTTAGGGGAAAATTGCATTAGAGAGGTTTATTGAAGAAAGTAAGAAGATAAACAACGGACCTCCTGCCCGATACCAGCTGCAGCTAAAAAGAGTAAATCTGGACAAAGAATCAAATGAAGAATCTAAACTGAGGAGATTTACTCTTGGAGAACGTGATCCAAAGCATCTGAACAAGACCATCCTCCTGGTGGGAGCCACAGGGTCAGGGAAGTCCACTCTGATCAACACTCTGGTCAACTTTGTGATGGGGGTGAAGTTTGAAGACAAAGTCTGGTTTGAGGTCATCACAGATGAAAAGAACAAACCTCAGTCTGAGAGTCAAACCACTGCTGTGTCTGTTTACGACATCTATGGATTCGAGGGAAAAACTGTCCCTTATTCACTGACCATCATCGACACTCCAGGATACGGAGACACCAGAGGATTAGAACATGATGATATGGTCACAAAAAAACTGAAAGACCTGTTCTGCATCTCTGAGGGAGTGTGATGATGACATGGATGCTCTCACTGGAAAGTGGCATCTCAGATCTGGAAGATGCAAAGATTCTTTGTGCCAGAATGTTGTTCAAGTTTGTGATGAAGATGATGAGAAGATGCAAAACATGCATTTAAAACTTCAAACAAGGGAATGGAGAAGTTCACAAAGTTTCTGGAAACAACAAAACCTCAGTCTCTGAAGTCGACAGTGGAGGTGATTAAAGAGAGGAATCAGACTCACGGCCTGCATCCAGAACCTAAAGGAACGAGTGAAAGAGACGGAAATGAAACAGGAAACAATCGAAAAGAACAAAGAGGAACTTAAACAATTTAAAAATGAGAATAAAAACTTTAAAGTTACCATAGAAGAAACCTACAAAGAGAAAGTGGAAATAGACGCCTGGTGGGACACCAAAGCTGTCACCTGTAATAACTGCAAAGAGAACTGTCATTACCCAGGATGCACCTGGTCCTGGAGTCCAAGCTGGTGTGAGGTCATAAAAGACGGGAAATGTACTTCCTGTTCTGGGAAGTGTCCAGCGGACGCTCATGTGAAAGAAAACTGGAAATATGTGACAAAGACCAGAACAGTGGAAAGAACCAAAGAAGAAATGAAGGCCAAGTATGAAGAGAACAAAACCAAGAGTGAGGAGAAGACCAGTCTGCTGGAGGATCTGGAGAAGGAAATGTCTGAGCTTAAACAAAAGAAAAAAATATTTCTTAATGAAGCCTTCAGCATCATTGTGCAGCTGGAGGGAATCGCTCTGAACGAAGATGCAGTCACCACTTACATCCATCTGGAGTTTCTGATTGAGAAAATGAAAGAGACGGGAGACAAAGAGAAGGTGCAGATACTGGAGAAAATGAGAGACCGGATGGACGAGAAGAACAAGTCTGGGGCAAACTACTTAGCGGGGCATATGTTTGCAAAATTAAAAACTTTTGCCCTTTCAAAATTTTGTTATTAATTTCAAAATTAACAACCCAGTGTTTCATGGGCTTTACAGGAGTTAAGGTAAAGTCAGATAAACAAACGGTGACACAACCAAAAGAGATATACTGAGTTTTAGTTTTAGTTTTACTTACAACTTTAATCAACACTTTGTTTATAAAATGTGTCTGGTTTAGCGGCACTACAAAGCTCAGTCACTCTGAGTCTCTAACCTGCCCCTGAACTCAAACCTGCTCCAGTTAAATTCCTGAATAAGACGAGAAGACGACGATGATCAGAAACAACTCACTTTACCACAAAACAAAGTTAGAAAATCAAACCGTGAAACAGTCACTGGTGAATAAGAGACAAAGCAGATTAACAAACATTCACAGAAAACATGAAGTGTCCCAGAGCGCCCCCTGTCCTTAAACTCTCCTTCTGCAACGAAAACCCAGAGGATCAAACAGAAACCTGGAGAAAAACCACAGTGAAGGACAGATCCACTCCCATGGACATCACCCTGGAGGAACTTTGAGACAGAATTTACAAGAAACACATTTTTCTGATTCTTAAAACACGATTTCAACTCAGTAAAGGTGTTTTCTTATATTTTTATTTGAGTTTTTGGCCTAGTGTAGGTCAGGGTTGGTTTTATGGTGTTTTTTTTTTTACTATAATGATGCTTAAAATCTTGCAAGTATGCCTTTCTTTTTTGCGACCAAATGAATAAACCAAGCAAAAAAAAAAATAATAATAAAAAATAAAATAATAATAATAATAATGCTTAAAAAACTAATAAAAATATACATTATTCACACATTATATTATAAAATTTTAGTTTTCACATAAATGTTCCTGATGGAAATTGACATTTATAATATTAATTTTACTTTGTGTGTTTAAATAGAAAATCATTCAAAACTGTTTTTTTTTATTTTAAATGTATTTTTTAAAACCTTCCAGTGTGTTTATCACAACTTACCTAAGAAATAAACAGAAATTTTAATAAATCTGTAAATGTATTGATTTTGTTGTTGAATGTTAAACTACCGTTCAAAAGTTTGGGGTCACTTAGAATTGTCCTTATTTTTTGAAGGAAAAGCACTGTTTTTTTTAATGAAGGTAACTTTAAACTAATCAGAAATACACTCTATCTTTGCTCATGTGGTAAATGACTATTGTAGCTGCCAATGTCTGTTTTTTGGTGCAATATCTACATCGGTGTATAGAGGCTCATTTCCAGCAACTGTCACTCCAGTGTTCTAATGGTACAATGTGTGTGTGCATTGTCTCAGAAGGCTCATGGATGATTAGAAAACCCTTGTGCATCATGTTAGAACATCTGAAAACAGTTTAGCTGGTTAGAAAAGCTCTAAAACTGACCTTCCTTTGAGCAGGTTGAGTATCTGGAGCTTCACATTTGTGGGGTCAATTAAACGCTCAAAATGGCCAGAAAAAGAAGAACTTTCAGGTGAAACTTGACAGTCTATTCTTGTTTTTAAAAATGAAGGCTATTCCATGCGAGAAACTGCCAAGAAAGTGAAGATTTCCTACAGCGGTGTGAACTACTCCCTTCATAGAACAGCACAAACAGGCTCTAACCAGAGTAGAAAGAGAAGTGGGAGGCTCCGCTGCACAACTGAGCACAAAGATCAGAACATTAGAGTCTGTAGTTTGAGAAATAGACGCTTCACAGGTCCTCAACTGGCAGCTTCATGAAATAGAACCTGCAAAATGCCAGTGTCAACATCTACAGAGAAGAGGCGACTCAGGGATGCTGGCAGAGTGGCAAAGAAAAAGCCATATCTGAGACTGGCCAATAAAAGAAAAAGATTAATATGGGGAAAAGAACACAGACATTGGACAGAGGGAGATTGGAAAAAAGTGTTATGGGCGGACGAATCGAAGTTTGAGGAGTTTGGATCACACAGAAGAACATTTGTGAGACGCAGAACAACTGAAAAGATGCTGGAAGAGTGTCTGACTCCATCTGTCAAACGCGGTGGGGGTAACGTGATGGTCTGGGGTTCCTTTGGTGCTGGTGAGGTCGGAGATTTGATCAGGGTAATAGGGATTTTGAATAAGGAAGGTTATCCCTCCATTTTGCAACGCCATGCCAAACCCTGTGGACAGAGCTTGATTAGAGCCAATTTCACCCTCCAACAGGACAATGACCCAAACACACCTCCAAATTGTACAAGAACTATTTAGTCACAGTCACCAGATCTAAACCCCATTGAGCTGTTGTGGGAGCAGCTTGACCATATGGTACGCAAGAAATGCTCATCCAGGTAATCCAACTTGTGGGACGATGTTCTCTCGTGGGGTGACATTTCTCCAGATTACCTCAACAAATTAACAGCTAGAAAGCAAAGGTCTGCTACGCTGTAATTGCTGCAAATTGATAATTCTTTAATGAAAGCAAAGATAAATATTATATTATTTATTATAAAATATGATTTCAAATATAAATCATTATTTCTAACCTTGTCAATGTCTTGACTATATGTTCTATTAATTTTACAACTCATGGTGGTAAATAAGTGTGAGTTTTCATGGAAAACACAAAATTGTGTAGGTGACCCCAAACTTTTGAACAGCAGTGTATGTCTTTGGAGCATTTTACAGGCGATTGGATTTATTATTTAACATGTCCAAATCTTTGTGGAGCTGTGGGGGTGGAGGCTCTAAATGAGGCTGATGGAGTTTTGATTTTTAATGTTTTTGAGTTCTTTTTGTTTTGATTTTCAACATTTTTCTGTCATGATTTTTGAAGTTGTTTAATAAAACGCAGCGTTTGCCTTTTCCCTTTAATTCCACACGTCTCTGTCTTTATTTGGTGAGTGTCTAAAATCCCTCAGTTGTTCAGGTAGAATCAACAGCAAAGGAGAAATTTAACTTGTGAACTGGACAAAGGTTTATTTGGTTTGAACATGTTTCTCAGCTCATCTAAGCTTCTTCTTCTTCAGTGCAGATGAACAGCAGACTGAGGTCCTGTGTTGCTCTCTCGTCTGGGTTGGTTCATTCTCTTGTGAAGTGTCTTTTTTGTTTCTCCAGAGTAAATGAAGAGTCACTCGGGTCTCGTCAGGACAAACATCAGACTTGGGCTGTGTTCAGTTCCTCCAACAGCCTCAGTTTGGACTGGACACTGAAGTTCTGCTTCAAGAAAAACAAGTGTCACTGTGTCCTGTTCTCATCTGTTGCACATCAGTCACATCAGTTGGAGATGTTCCATCTTAAAGCAGAAGTGGGTGAATGTGCACGGGGAGGTCAACACAGAGAGCAAAAGTCTGAACATGGACTCACTGGAATGTTCCACAGTGACACTTTAGCAGAACAAAGACAGAGTGTTAGATGGTTAGAGGAGCAGTTCCAGATGTGACCACACGAGGGCAGCACAGAGTCTGGATCTGGGTTTTGTTTTTATTTTGTCCAAAGATCCAGAAAAAGTTTGATTCTTGATTCATTTCGACGACACAAATTCACAGCTGAACATTTGTCTGAACAAAACCACACGTTTCATTTCACTGATGTTTATTTGAGGAGAGTCAAACATTTGAGATTCTTTTACAGCACAACAGAGTCTGGTCCATTTGAACATCAGAGAAATCAGAACCACACAAACACAAACACAAACACAAACAAACTAAACCGTAACATTTGCACTTTGAAAATGTTCCTAAAAGTTGTTGATGGTGTGAAAAAGCCCAGTCCCTCTGCTCCTGGTCTTCAGCTCCTGAGCTCAAAATGTGGATTAGTGCTAAAAGTCCAAATGTCCAGGTGTCCAAAGGCTCAGGAGGATGTGAGCGCCGCCTCTAACGCTCTCGTGTGTTCTCTCATCAAACTCCTCAAGTCTTCCAACTGCTCCAGAGTCTCTCTGCACTGCTCCGTCACCTCCAGGAGGCGCTCTACTCTACAGTCTTGGCCCAGATTTGTCAACATTTGTTTCCTTTCGCTCTCGATGTTCCTCAGAGGTTTGACGAGGCCACAAAACTTTCCCACCAACTCCTTGGCTTTATCCAGAGTCTTTGTGTCTGTGGATTTATCAGGCACAAAGACTCTGACGACGACGACGGCGGCTGCTGCTGCTGCTGCTGCTGCTGCTGCTGCTGCTGCTGCTGCTGCTGCTGCTGCTGCTGCCACAACCAGACTGAGGTGAGTGAAAGGAGCAAACACGAAGGCCGTCAGTCCACCCATGATTCCAGCACAGATTCCGGCGGCTTTTAGAGCCTTTTGGCGAACGGCCTTTTTCCTCTTCTGTGTTTGGTCACAGATCTTTTCCAGCTCAAGAACAATCTCCTTCATCCTGGGTTCTCGTTTGTCAAAGTGTAAGGGAAAATTTGGAACGTGGATGGTCTCTCCTGAACTTCTTTTCTCTCCTGAACTTCTCTCTCGGGTCATTGTGGCTCAGGGACAGTCCAGGACTCTGTGACCTGCAGTGAGATGGAACAAAAACAAACTGATTTTAGATTTAGGACGCAGCTCCAGACTCAAACACAGAGGCACCGCCGTCTGGATCTGTGTGTCGCTCAGTTTTCAAAATAAAACCAAAAATAAGAAAATGAAAAAATAAAACAACTATTTTCTTCATTATTTGTCTCCAAAACCAAAATGAACTAAACCAGGACTAAACCAGGACTAAAACAGAACTAAACCAGGACTAAACCAGGACTAAAACAGTATTTAACATGTTTATTGTGATGCTGTTCATGCAGAACATTCACGGACCATGAAGACACTTTCAGAATCTCTGTGTCACTTGTTCACTCGTTTTTCAAAATAAAATAAAAAATAATAATAATTATTAAACAAAAATATTCTTCATTATTTGTCTCCAAAACCAAAATGAAAAAAAAAAAAAAAAAAAAAAAACAGAAAATGATTCGTTTTTTCAGCTTTTGTTTTTGTGTTTAAATGAAAAACGGAAAAAACAGATAACGGACTAAACCAAGTTCAGTCCAGGACTAACTGTAAACCAGGACTAAACCAGTCCAGGACCAGAGGACCAGACTGGACCAGGTTGACTGGGACCAAACAAGAACTGAGTCCGGAACCAGGACCGGGACTGGTCAGGACTAAGACCAGGACCAGACCGGGCCAGACCGGGACTGGAAATGTTTAGTCCTGTTTCAGTTGGTCTAGTCCTGGTTCAGTCCTGGTCTAGTCCTAGTCCTGGTTCAGTCCTGGTTCCTGGTTCAGTCTGGTTAGTCCCTGGTCTAGTCCTGGTTCAGTCCTGTCTAGTCCTGGTTAGTCCTGGTTCAGTCAGTCCTGGTCCTGGTCAGTCCTGGTCTAGTCTGTTAGTCCTGGTTCAGTCCTGGTTTCTAGTCCTGGTTTAGTCCTGGTTTAGTCCTGTTTAGTCCTTAGTCCTGGTTTAGTTTCCTGGTTTAGTCCTGTTGGTTAGTCCTGGTTTTAGTCCTGGTTTAGTCCTGGTTTAGTCCTGGTTTAGTCCTGGTTTTTAGTCCTGGTTTAGTCCCTGTTAGTCCTGGGTTAGTCCTGCGTTTAGTCCTGGTCTAGTCCTGGTCTAGTCCTGGTTTAGTCTGTAGTCCTTCTCCTGGTTTAGTCCTGGTCTAGTCCTGGTTTAGTCCTGGTTAGTCCTGGTAGTCAGGCGTCCTGGTCTAGTCCTGGTCTAGTCCTGGTAGTTTAGTTGGTTTAGTTTAGTCCTGGTTTAGTCCTGGTTAGTCCTGGTCTAGTCCTGGTTTAGTCCTGGTTTAGTCCTGGTCCTGGTTAGTCCTGGTCCCTGGTCTAGTCCTGGTCTAGTCCTGGTTTAGTCCTGTTTAGTCTGGTTTAGTCCTGGTCCTGGTTTAGTCCTGGTCTCAGTCCTGGAGTCCTGGTTTAGTCCTGGTTTAGTCTAGTCCTGGTCCTGGTTTAGTCCTGGTCAGTCCTGGTTGTCCCTGGTCCTGTTTAGTCCTGGTCCTGTCTTAGTCCTGAGTCCTGGTCCTTTAGTCCTGGTTTAGTCTGCCTGGTTTAGTCCTGGTTAGTCCTGTTTAGTCCTGGTTCGGTTTAGTCCTGGTCTAGGTCTAGTCCTGGTTTAGTCCTGGTTTAGTTAGTCCTGGTTAGTCCTGGTTTAGTCCTGGTCCTAGTCCTGGTTAGTCCTGGTCTAGTCCTGGTTTAGTCCTGGTTTAGTCCTGGTTTAGTCCTGGTTTAGTCCTGGTTTAGTCCTAGTTTAGTCCTGGTTTAGTCCTGGTCTAGTCCTGGTCTAGTCTGGTTTTAGTCCTGGTCCTGTAGGTGTCCTGGTTTAGTCCTGGTTTAGTCCTGGTCCTGTTTTAGTCCTGTTTGGTCCTGGTTAGTCCTGGTTTAGTCCCTGGTTTAGTCCTAGTCCTGGTTCCTGGTCTAGTCCTGGTCTCCTGGTCTAGTCCTGGTCTAGTCCTGGTTTAGTCTAGTTCCTGGTTCCTGGTTTTAGTCCTGGTTTAGTCCTGGTTAGTCCTGGTTTAGTCCTGGTTAGTCCTGGTTAGTCCTCCTGGTTTAGTCCTGCCTGTCTAGTCCTGGTCTAGTCCTGGTTTAGTCCTGGTCTAGTCCTGGTTTAGTCCTTTAGTCCTGGTAGTCCTGGTCTAGTCCTGGTCCTGGTCCTTTTAGTCCTGGTTTAGTCCTGGTCCTGGTTTTAGTCCTGGTCTAGTCCTGGTTTAGTCCTGGTTTAGTCCTGGTTTTAGTCCTGGTCGTTTAGTCCTGGTTTAGTCCCTGGTTAGTCCTGCTCTAGTAGTCCTGGTTTAGTCCTGGTCTAGTCCTGGTTAGTCCTGGTTTAGTCCTGGTCTAGTCCTGGTTAGTAGTCCTGGTTTAGTCCTGGTTAGTCCTGGTCTAGTCCTGGTTGGTTTAGTCCTGGTTTAGAGTCCTGGTTAGTCCTGGGTTTAGTCCTGGTTTAGTCCTGGTTTAGTAGTCCTGGTCCGGTCCTGGTCTAGTCCTGGTTTAGTCCTGGTTTAGTCCTGGTTAGTCCTGGTTAGTCCTGGTCTTAGTCCTGGTTCCTGGTTTAGTCCTGGTTAGTAGTCCTGGTTTAGTCCTGGTTTAGTCCTGGTTTAGTCCTTAGTCCTGGT
>NW_026571275.1:0-11769 GCF_026225935.1 Boleophthalmus pectinirostris
AATTTTACCAGGTCCCCAAATTTCAGTATCTTTGACTGTCAAAAAAGTGCATTCCTATGTTTTCTTTATCTGACTAAGTGAGCTGTTCCTATTCGTATTTCTTTTATTTTGTAATTTAAACAATAAGTCTGTGATACATAATGTAGAAATGATTGCATAAAAGTAAAAGGTTGATTTGTGAATGTTGTTGGATTTAAAAATAGTATTGATAGTGGTAGTGATAGTGCTTTGGAAGGAATGTGATCTTTCCGGACAAACAACTCTTTCTATTCAGTTCAGATTTAACTTGTACAATGGTTTTATAGTGTCCAAAGTTCACCATGTGTACCAGAGCAAGAAATGACCTACACTGTACTATCATGAACTAATAGAATCATATGCAGTGTTTCCCACAAGAAATTATTCAGGCAAGGCGGTGCTGGTGAAAAAGTAAGGAGAAAGTTCGCGGAGATTCGCTGAGATGACAGTAGTTTTGCGAGGATTCACGTGTTTCGGAGGGATGTAGTCAAGGCGGGGGCCACTTGTTGTCAAGGTGGATGGCAGTTACAGCCGCGGACTTCGCAGCTAAACCGCGGGTCGGGTGGATGACGTGATGAACCCCCTACGCAAAGCATCAAATCATCCCGAGTTTGCAGTGAACATTTTGTACGTGGAGCACCAACAAAGCAAAATCCCATTTGTTAAGCGAGAAGTGCAGAAGACAAACAGACTGCGCTTGCACTTTCTTGTTCTTGTGGTTTTACAGCAACATCACGTCTTGGTCGCTTTGCAGTGGAAGGTGTTTCTTGGCGAACAGCTGGTGCCTTTTGCTTTGGCATTGACTTTTTAAATTCGTAACCGAGGTTGAGTGAGGGATCAGCTCCACATACAAAATATTCGCTGCAAATTCGGGATGATTTAGGCAGTCAAATGTTTCCTTTTTCATCCTTCCTGTGGCTCAATCCTGCCCATCGCCTTCACCTTTCACTATTTTTCAATTCCGTTGTGAAGGGAAACAGTTTGAACGGAGGTTTGCAGTCACACAGATCTGATTCGCTTTTGCATTTATGGAGTTCACAAACACATTTCTCGAGCCGTTTTCCACTGTTAGGAATCCAACAACCACACAATAACAATGTCTGAATCCCAAAACTAAAATATGATAATATCAGAACCAGAAACAAAAGCGATATGGTTAAAAAAACTAGAAAAGATCGACTTTGTCAACAGACGCATCCCACTGGGAAAACAAACATGTCGGTTTGATGCTCCCTTTTTCTGAAAATCCTTCCCAGTATGCACTGCGCAATGACCAGAAGTCCGAGATTCTTGATGTGTGTATTGGTCAAAAAACATTGGTGAAAATAGATAGCGGACGGATGATGAGTTTTTTGATATGGTTGAGGATGAAAAAATAGCCCATCTGCGCATAAGGCAGTCGCCCTAACTATAAAGACTGATATTATATTATATGTGATATGATATTACATTGATATCGTTCACACATGTTGAACGCACAAACCCTGCATATTTAGGCTGAGTTCTTCTCTCAGACAGAAAACACTCAGCCTAAATATGCAGGGTTTGAGTGTTAAACATGTGTAAGTGAAATAAAACACAACTCCAGGTCTGTTTGTGATGAGGAAACAACATTTTAACAGAGATCAGAAGATAGTGTAAGATGGGCCCTTTAAGGCTTTATTTCTGGCAAATATAGCATTCTCAAAACAACAAAAAAAGTAAAATGGTGATGTAAATATGTTTGCATGTCTTAGCAATGAATACTTCATAGAAATAAAGTATTGTCCCTTTAATCACAGTTGCTATATTTACTTTGAACTCCTGTGTGTTTTGTTTTGCAGGTGCACATCATGTCTGATAAACCTGACCTCACCTGCCCTATTTGCATCCGACATTTTCCAAGAGCCTGTTATCTTGTTGTGCAGCCACAGTTTTTGCAAAGGCTGCCTCTCAAACTGGTGGACCAAAAAACCTAGCCGTGAATGTCCGGTTTGCAAGGTACCATCGTCGCAGCAGCATCCGCCTCGCAACTTGGCTCTGAAGCACCTGTGTGAGGCCCATGTACAAAGCCATCCAGAGGAGAACTGTGATCTACACTCTGAGAAACTCAAGCTGTTCTGTTTACACGACCTGGAGCCAATCTGTGTTGTGTGTAGAGACTCCTCCGCGCACAAGGATCACGGTTTCAAGCCTGTGATTGAGGCAGCTACTGAGAATCGAGACGTGATCCGCACGTCCTTGCAACCGCTTGAAGAAAAACTCAAAATCCTACGAGAGTTCAACATCTGCTGTGCTCAGACCGTGGACCATATCAAGAAGCAAGCCCAAGATACCCAGAAGCAGATCCGTGAGGATTTCAAGAAGCTGCATCAGTTTCTGGTGGAGGATGAGGAGACCAGGATCATGGCTGTGAAGGAGGAAGAGGCGCAGAAGATTCAGAGCGTGAAGACCAAAATGGAGGCTGTGAGTAGAGAGATAAAAGCTCTGTCAGAAACCATCAAAGCCACAGAGGATCAGCTGAGAGCCACAGACGTCTCCTTCCTGCTGGAATACAAGGCTTCAGTGGAAAGAGTTCAGCTCTGCCCCCTGCAGGAGGAACCACAGCTGGCTCCAGAAGCTCTGCTAGACCAAGGCCAAACATCTGGGCAACCTGATCTTCAACATCTGGACCAGTATGAAGAAACTGGTGGAGTACAGGCCTTTTGTTCTCGATCCTAACACAGCCCAAGGAGAGCTGCTTTTGTCCAGTGATCTGACCAGTGTGAGCCATGACACCAAGAAGAACCTCCCAGATAATCCTGAGAGGTTTGATAAGTTTCTGTCTGTGCTTGGGTCTGAAGCTTTTGACAGCGGCGCTCACAGTTGGGTTGTTGTCGTGGAGAAGAATTCAAACTGGCTTCTGGGCGTTGTCTCAGAGTCGTTCCAGCGAAAAGGAAGCATGTGCTCCGACTCGGGCTTGTGGAGGATCAGTTTGTGTGGGGACGAATGCTATGCTTTCTCCACGCCCAACACTGTTACCAAACTCTCCCTGAAGAATAAGCCTACAAAAATCAGAATAACCTTGGATTTTAAGAAATGGAAATTGTCATTTTGCGATGCGGATACAAAGGCATGCATCCATACGTTCACGTATAATTTCAAGGAGAAGATCTATCCCTTCTTTAACACTACTGATAAAACGCCTCTGAGAATTGAACCTCAGGAGCCGCCCGAAAACAAGAACTCACAGTGGTGGTGGTTTTATTAAGGGGGGGGGGGTCTTTTACTTCTATGGGGTATTAACTGCTTACATACAACATATTTAGAGCACCTTGTTAGATTTTATTGTTTTGCAAATGCCATTGTTTTGTATATTTATGGAGAATACATGCACCAGAATTTTGGACTTTCAGTCATCGCGTAATGCATACTGGGAAGGATCCTCTGAAAAAATTAGCATCAAACCGCCATGTTTCGATTTCCCAGTGGGTTGAATCTACTCTCGAAAGTCCGATCTTTTTCAAATCTTTTGAACCATATCGCTTTTGTTTCTGGTTCTGATATTGTCATATTTTAGTTTTGGGATTATGGTTGTTGAATGTCCTAACAGTGGAAAACAGGCTTCGAAAGTTTGCGAACTCCAGTAAATGCAAAAGGGAATCAGATGTGTGTGACTGCAAACCTCCGTTCAAACTGTTTCTCCTTCCCAATGGAACTTGAAAAATAGTGAAAGGCGAAGGTGATGGGCAGGATTGATATAGAGGAAGAACGAAAAAAGAAACCTTTGGCTTCATTTACAGCAAACATGTTGTACGTGGAGCACCAACAAAGCAAAATCTCGTTTGTTAAGTGAGAGGTGCAGAAGATAAACAGACTGAGCTCGCACTTTCTTGTTCTTGTGGTTTTACAGCAACATCACGTCTTGGTCATTTTGCAGTGGAAGGTGTTTCTTGGTGAACACCTGGTGCCTTTTGCTTTGGTGTTCGTAACCATGGTTGAGCGAGGGATCGAGATTTTTCTTTGTTGATGCTCCACATACAAAATGTTCGATGCAAACTCGGGATGATTTCTTAGGCAGTCAAAGGTTTCCTTTTTGGTCCTTCCTGTGGATCAATCCTGCCCATCGCCTTCACCTTTCACTATTTTTCAATTCCGTTGGGAAGGGAAACAGTTTGAACAGAGGTTTGCAGTCACACTGATCTGGTTCCCTTTTACATTTATGGAGTTCGCAAACGTCCCGAAGCCCGTTTTTCCGCTGTTAGGATCCAACAACCACACAATTACAATGTCTGAACCCCAAAACTAAAATATGACAATATCAGAACCAGAAACAAAAGTGATATGGTTCAAAATTCTAGAAAAGATCGGCTTTGACAATAGACGAATCCCAATGGGAAATCAAACATGGCAGTTTGATGCTCACTTACGGGAAGGCCCAAATTCGGGACGCATGTATGTGGGAGTGTGGGTGACGTAGGCTTGTGGGCGGCACCTTGTACAGGATCAGCTAACTACAAGCAGGGTTCGAAAAGGACCTGGGAAAGATCCCTAGATTACTCAAACATGCAAGAATGACATCTGAAACCTCTTCAGACATGTTTTCGATGAGGGAACAACGTTATAGCGTGGTAGGAAGGTAAAAATAATAACATAATAACGCATTTGTCTAACCCTTTTCCAGATGCTTAAAGTCGCCTTGCATTACTCAGTCAATCAATTCAGTCAGTTCAATTAAATTTTAACCACAATTTTAAATTATAATCCCACTAAGGCACACATTTATATGTATATGTAAATATGTTGCATGTTTATTCACTCCCTCCACACTCGGAGGTGATAAACTGTTCCTGTGTTAGGCTGACAGAAGAGAGGCTGCCAGTATGTCCTCTCCGATCATCACCAACACGCACCACATTCATACTTGGCAATGTGGGTGGAGTGTCTTGCCCAAGGACACAGCAACAGTACTTTCAGTGTAATTTCATTCTTTGTACCTGTACTCACACAAGTGGAGACTATAATCGTTATGTGTTGCCTTTTTATTTTATCTTCTTTAAAAATAAGTTGGATTTTGTTTGTTTTGTTTCATTGTCTTTGTGGTTTGCTTGTGGGCCTAAAAACACAACAAATAAAGACGCAGACGGATTTTAAATGAATCCCAAACTTTTATTTACATAAATACATAAAGAGCCCTATACAATACAATGCAATATATATGTATACCTTTTATGAAAAATTTACTGATAAAGCTTTTAATCATTACAACTGTGTCTCCTTCTCTTTTCCCCTCCTAAAGTTATATTTAGAGTGTTCAGTGTATTTTTGAGTATTTTTTTATGCTTTTGTATTCCAGCTATGTGAACAGACAAATAGGATTTGGGTTTGTCTGTTGTCTGAAAAACCCTGAAGAAAACAATGAGCAGTGTTAATGTCATCACACACCACAATGAATACTTCATTTTATTTATAGAATTAGATTGCCACGAAGGACAAGTTACAGGTCAGATTTGTGGACAGGCGAGACCACTTACAGCAAGAGTGTATCTTAATTTAAGGTATTTTTGATAAATAAAAGGAGCTGTAATTGAACAAATCAGACACATGACAGAGATGCACTTACGCTGGGACTTTTGGGCTGTGTCGTGCTCGGGCGCTGTTACCTGTGGTTCTGTGGCCCGTGTTCACACCGATGGAGTCGTCGCACGGCGCTGTTTGTTTGTATGTTGCGCAGTGGAGCTTTGGTGGAAAGGGTGGGAACAACGGCGAGAAGTGTTTATTGAGCGGTGGGGCTGATGTTGCGGTGTGGTGTGGTGGTGGTGCAGAACAGAGACTGTGGGGCTTCTGTCATCTTGTTTTATTTGGTAAGATTTTGTTTATTTGGATTTCATACACAAGCTTAAATGTTTCAAATATAATGCACATGCTTCCATATAATATCAAATATACAAACTCTAGATTGTGCAGATTTCAGTCTCAGGTCTGATCTGATTCTGGTCTGGTTCCTGTTTTGTCCAGTTCATTAAGTTTACTAAGTTACACATTCAAAGACCAGACTGTGGTAAAAGTCAAGATTTTCAACAATGATGGTTCATGGTTAGAAAAGTTAATAAAATTTAAGTTTTGGACATTTGATTTTTTACAAGTTCAGCCCAAATACTACACATTGAAATCAATACAATCTGATCCCCCCCAAACATCCTGGATCTTATTCTTTGCTCTTAGTTTATTTCATAATGTTTTATAGAAGTATCAAATCGGAACTCGGTATTGGCAGATACTCAGAATCAAAGGACTTGGACTTGGGGGCAAAAAATGTTATCAGGACATTCCTCATTTTGAGTTTAGTTTCTGTAAAATGTAAACAAATGTGTGCAAAGCTGCATTAAACATATTATTACTCAGTGTATATTTGAGTCCTCCTCGTAGGAAATAAAAAAGTCTCAAGTCTCAAGTGTCGTCCGTTTGTTTCACTTAATGAGCTTCATAATTCGGTGCGAATATAGACGAGATAATTCAACATGATTGGTATTGCGTGTTATAATCCTGTGCGTTTTATCGTCCGAAAAATAGGGAAATGCTGATTGTTCAGAGAGACAAACACTCGGGTAACAATAAAATATCCTCATTAATTTTCAATAATGGTCACAAATTTATTTACCGATTTACGAATAATGTCTATTGACTTGGGTCGCGAAGGGTTGTGACTTTTAAAATATGGGTCCTCAGAAAAAAAAAGTCTGGGCAACACTGCTTTAAAACATTTAGAAACGTTCCCCTTTTTGATGCACAGGTTCAGAGATGTCTTCATCTATACAGGTATTGTTCCCGTTGAGCTTTTTAGCATTTGAAAAGATGCTCTATTTTTTTTTTCAGATGCAACCCACCTCGGTTACAACTTAAACAATGGAAGGTTGAAAATTACTGATTGGATGGAAGTCAATGGATAATTTTTGTCTATAAGCTCCAACAAAGGGAATGTTTTTGATAGACTGAATTAGAATAGTCAAAAAAAAAAAAAGTTTAAGCACTTAAATATCACCCCAAAATGAAGAAATTTAGCAAAAAAAAAAAAAAAAAAAGCACAAAAATCTACCTTTAGGCACATTGGGTTTGAATGATGCTTAAAGTTGCATTGTGAAACTTTTTTTTCTGACATTATTGCTTTGTCTGGAATGTTTCACAGTGTGGCATTAAACCTTTCTATCATCATGGAGGCCGAACCAGACCAAGTTATAGGTCAGATCTGTGGAGAGGCGACCCCGCTCACAGTCAGAATGCTTGTATTTTCGAGGAGTTTTTGAGCAGTAAAACCACCTGAAATTGAATAAATGTAAAGCAGAGCTGTTTAATGTCACACTGTGGAACATTTCAGACCAATGAGATATCCATAGAAACAAGCAGATGACGAACCCCGAAGCGAAAAGTTACATAAAGCACGTTTAAGTGTCTCAGCTTCCTGTTAAACTACATACAGTTGGTTTTCGTGTTTATATTATTATTTCTTGGTTCGCTGGGAAAGTACCTGAGGTAAATAGGTTAACATCAGCAAAGTGAGAGTTTAAGGAAGAAAATTTGAAATGAAAGGCATGACACAAAAATACAGGAAGAAGCGGTAAGTTCTAAAACAGGAGATAGGACACAACACGTAATTAATGTCATCAATTGTGTTAGTTTAGTTGTCTGTGAAAGTGAGGCATTTTCACACTGTTCCTCCTCACGACTTCTTGTTTGTAGATCTCCTTCTCCATCAACGACCATGAGAGGTTAATCTAACAGAGAATATTTAAAGTACTGCTATTGAGAAAAGTGGAAAGGTATCCTACATTCTTTAAGTAAAGGCTGAGCTTAAGTACTGCTCTTAAAGAAGGTGGAAAATACTTATAGTACTATCCTAATTAGAGGTGGAAAAACAAATGTCAAATCAAAGGAGTCAGATAAGAGACGAAAAGTTATCTCTGAACATTGTTTATGACCCAGATGTATTTGTATTAGTATATTTCTATATTTTATTTTTACTTGTACATTAACTGAAGAGGATTTATATACATATGGACCAGGACTATATGTTGTCTTAGTTTGGCTGATTCATTACAGCTCATTCAGTTGTTCTCATGTTGTTTTATGTTCTCACAGGTGCCACAGGGGGGCAGTGTTTGTGCTGGACTCACAGATCATCTTTACCTTCAAAGAAAAACAGCCAGTTTTATCCTGATTTCTGTTGGAATCCATTGTATTATTATTGCCGACCTGAGTGAGGGTGCAGGTGGGTTTCAGACATCAGAGCTTTCGATAGGTCCATTTTATTTAATAGAGATGGAGCGATGCCAAAGTAAATACACTTAAAATGGAGATTTTCATTGTAACAGCAAGTTAATGGCTTTAGTCACCGATAGAAAATATTACATTAAAGATTTGTGAATAAACCTTTTGTATGACATCACCACATTATAGAATCTGAAAACCACCAAGTTTTTAGATGATTTTAGATTTTTCAGATGATTTCAGATTTTTCAGTTGACTTCGGGTGATTTTTTTTTTAGATTTTTCAGATGATTTCAGCTCATTTTATTTTTTTTGTTTTGTTTTGTTTTTCTCAGATGATTTCAGATTTTTCAGATGATTTTTAGATTTTTCAGATGATTTTGACACATTTTAGGTTTTTTTTTTTTCAGATATGTCAGGTAATTTTTAGATTTTTCAGATGATTTTGGTTAATTTGGGGGGGTTCAGATGATTTCATATGATTTTTAGATTTTTCAGATGATTTCAGATGATTTTAGTTTTTTCAACTGATTTCAGATTTTTCAGATGACTTCAAGTGATTTTTAGATTTTTCAGATGATTTCAGATGATTTTAGTTTTTTCAACTGATTTCAGATTTTTCAGATGATTTAGGCTCATTTTAGGTTTTTTTCAGATGATTTCAGATACTTCAGATAATTTTCAGATTTTTCAGATGATTTTTGATTTTTCAGATGACTTCAGATGATTTCGGATGTTTTGGATAACTTCAGATGAGTTTAGATTTTTCAAATGATTTCAGGTTTTTCAGATGATTTCAGACAATTTCAGATTTTCAGAAGAGACAGCTTTCCCTGTTAATTACATTGTACTTCACTATGAAATATCTAAAAGGTGAATTCACAAATGTTGAACTTGGTGATTTCTGTTATTGCCTAAACCCAAGAACTCACTGTATTACAAAGATAATCTGAATTTGAACAATATTAATGTGATCTGCCCCATCTGTATTAAATATAATTGACCTATAGAGTGGGGTGGGGTGATGTCATATAAAACTCATCAGTAAGAGCACAGAGCTAAAGCAGGTCGGACACATAGGCCATAGAGGCATTAAAAACAAATAAAGGATTTAAAACTCAATACAATAAGAGAAAGGGCATTCAAATGAAGCCTAAGTGTCAAATTTGACCTAATAAGTGTGTCAGGTTCCTGTTAAAGTACATGTAAGTGATGTGACAGCGGCAGGTTTTCATGTTTATCTCATTATTTTTTGGCTCGGTGGGAAAGTACCTGTGTAAATAGTTGAACATGAGTGAAGTGGCAGAATGAGGAAGAACTTTTTAAATGAAAGGCATGCTACAAAAATACATGCCATCTATACTGAACATTTAGCGATGTCTTCTTCCAGTGCGTATTTACTTTAGTTGTCTGTGAAAGTGGGGGCATATTTGCGCTGTTCATACTTAGGACTTCTTATAATCTCCCATTCAAAACACATAAACGCGCAGATTTTCACTCCACCGCGAATTATTGAGTTTTCTAATTCACTATTTTAATATAGATAATGATTTTTTTTTTTGTTTACGGTTCACTTCGGGTGTAAAACAAAACACAAAACCTTATAATGTTCAGAAATATACATCATAAAGTCTGTGCGTGTTTGAGTAGAGGTGAAGGAGATGAAGAGATGTGAGAAAAATATGAAACTATGTGGATTTGAGAGAGACATTTCTTGTGTGTCTGAGCACAAAGCTTCTGTTTGACCTTTCAAAGCTTCAATGCAAAAAGTTCAGACGTTTGTACCAGACTGCTCATTTACACGTCCAGTTGTCTTTTTATAAATCATACACTTAAAGGTGCACTGTGTAACTTTTTTGCTAGATTACTTGTCTCCATGGAGATGTTATCGCTTCACCTCCAGGATTCAACAGTAAATCTACACAGGAACAAAAATTTGGGGTCTTGAGGAATCTGAATTGTGTCATTTCTGTTTTTATTGCGGTAGACTCTGTTGAGTATTTATTTTGGTATTGTCATGTTGTTGGTGCCTTTTGGGGTGAAATACAAAATATATTTTGTAATATTATTAATGGTTTTGAGCTATGCCCCTGTAATCAGTATTATTGGGTTTTGTGGGAGGAACAGAGCATAGGGATATTGTAAACTTGATTATTCTTTTGGGGAATTTATTTTTAAGATGAAAAATGCTGAGTCTATAAATATTGTTGTTTTTTTTCTTTTTTTGTTGTTTTCAGTTTGTAGAACATTGTTATATTTTGGAGGAGCAATGTGTTTAGTTTGAAAAAGATAAAAAGTCTCATCAAAAACGGTGGGCAAAAATTACCCTTTTGATTATTATTATTATTATTATTTAAAAGGTGTGTTGCCATACCTTGTATGTATTCAAATGTATATCTTTCTGTGTGCGTGCATGTATGTGCACATGTGTATACACGTGTGTGCACATGCACATGTATCTATATGGATATGAAATGTAGATCTGTCAATACATGTTGAGATATTTATGAGTATGTATGTGTGTGTATGTCTGTATATGTACTTCTGTGTGGGTGTATGTGTGTGTATGTGTGTGTGTGTGCGTGTGTGTGTGTGCGTGTGTATATGCATATATGCACACACACATATACATATATGTAATGTGTATATATGTATATGTAGGTGTAATTTAATTCTAATGTATTTTTAATGTCTTTGTCATGACATGACATACATCTGTATGTCCCAAGATTTTGTTTGTTGTTTTTTAAATTGTCTTTGCATGTTGGTAAAAAAAAAAAAGAAACACAACTGGAGATGACACTATGCATGTTTTTAAAGGTATTTTTGAGCAATAAAAACACTCATAATTGAATAAATTCTTCTTATATAAGTCTAATACCATATGGAGATTGTAGTTACTAAATCACAATGCAGCTGCTCACCTTCAGTGGCCGTTGGTTCCCCCAGACAGGTGTGCGGTGGTGAAGAGTGTTCAGAAAAAAACAAAAGACGATAACTCTGATAAACATAATACTATTTATTACAAGAATAGAGTAAACGAATTACAGATGAACGTCCGGGTGTTTCAGAGCCAATCGCAGTAATCACACTCAGAACAAAGAACAGTCATCTTTTATACATTTCTACAGGACGTCCCCTTAAAACTTCAACATCACCTAATAAGGAGCAAACCCATAAATATTCCTGATGTTTCTTGGTATCAGGGGTCCCCCAAGACCAGGACAGGCAGTACAGAACAATTCTCGGACATCCATAGGCTCCCTTAATATAAACACAGATACAGGATATACTCTGTCAACGAAAAAGCGACGGCCTCTGTAACAATAACACAGACACCACTCAGTATTGACATTAAAGGAGCTGCATGACCATTCACATAGTGGCTCAGATACTGCAAGATCTTACTGCTTTGTCAGAAATATTTCACAGAATCATCACAGAGACCAAACCTGACCAAGTTATAGGCCAGATCTGTGGAGAGACAACACCTCTAAAGTCAGAATGTCTATTTTTCTAGGTATATTT
>NW_026571276.1:0-25000 GCF_026225935.1 Boleophthalmus pectinirostris
TGTGTGTGTGTACATGAAAACAAATGGAGTCACTTTCCACAGTGGCATACACGTGCTTTGTGTGTAATAAGTATTGACCACAACCAAGAAGAGCATGTGATGTTATATAATGCAATAGATAGTGTTAGCAACTGCACGTGGGTAGAAATGAACCATACACCAGATCAAAACTGAGACTTAACTGGGCATGAAACCCAAAACTAACCCTGGACTAGAACAAGTCTAATCCAGGACTAAATTAGGGTCTAATTCTAGTCTACATTACGTCTAAACTGTATTGAAATCAGGACCAAATCAGTACAACTGTGAAGACCCCTTTAGTTTTCATTTGATTTAGTAAAATGTTTTACTTTATTTCATAAAAATTTGTCTCATCATTGCTCTTATTATTACCAAACTTGTAATGTATGTAGTTCTCAAATTCATTTCAACCCTTATAGTAATTGCATTGATAAACTAAAAGTCAATGCGCCAAATGGAACAAATTCACATAAATATTTAACTTTCACATAAATGTGAATAAATATAGTTTATATATATAAATGTGAGGAACTTTTTAGAATTAATTGATATCTCTTTTCCCCTGTATATTGTAGATTAGTCAAAAATGGGATCAGAGAAACTGGTACCCAAACCTGATATAATTTTAGTACACACCATATCTATCTACACATTAAATGGTCTACATTATACATGAGTGAGAATGTACTATAACCTTATATTTATTACCTGAAGACCTCAAAGCCCCACCCGGCCACCGCGGTGAACAGTCGAGGTCCCAGGTCGCGGGCAGGGTTCAGAGGGTAGCCACAGTTCAGGCCCATAGACACTCCGATAGCCATGATAATAAGTCCGATTGCTAGTGGCTCCATTCCTTTTGGTGCTCCTATGTTCCCCCCATCAATGATAGCCAGTATACACAAGACCAACATCCCGGTCCCCACCACCTGCACAAAACAGTTTGCACTGATAACAGAATTAAAGTTCAACACAACTAAATTTTTCCAATTTAGATGTTCACCAAAAAACTACAATGATAGAAGTGAACTGTCGTCTTTAGAGGAAAAACAATAACATATTTCAGAAATTTAGAAACACTACACACACCACATCAACATTGTGATTAAACAGGAACTAAACCTCGACAATACTATGAGTCATGACTAAACCTAGTACAGGATCAAACCAGTCTACATCCGAACTATATCAGGTTCAAAGTGTGAACGCAGCTACAGATATGTATTATTATTGGTAATTTTAATTAACATGCTTTGCTACTAAAGAAGAGCCGCTGCCCTGAATATTAATTTAATTTATAGGATATTGACTATGTAATATGCTAAATATAACTGCATAATTTACTGTGACATACCTCAAACGCCTAATGCAAGTAATTATTACATTCTTGTTTGGAGTCATAATATTTTTCTTGAATATGTTTTTAACCTGTACAAAACACTGATCATAGTCTGGATTAAGGGTAGAACTGACCTGGTGTAAAAAGTTAGGAAATGGGTCATTAAACCTAAATCTGGGACTAATGTGTGGGACTATTCACAGACAAAATGGGCCAATCAATCCTGCATTAGTCCCACTCCCAGTCTGCAATGGTTTACAGACTGACTGATGCACTTGTCCAGAATAAAAAGGGTTAAATATCAAAGCTCACCTGGTCAATGAAGCCCCCCAGAACGGACAGGTGTCTGGCCGGATATGAAGCGAATATATGACCTGTGGCATTGATCCCGGTTACAGACAGAATCCCACTGGTGAAGTCCATGAAGGCGTCTGAAGGAAAGGGAATACATTATAAATCTTTGACATTTCTTTATAGTTTACTGCGGCAAAAAATAAATAGAATGGTAGTATATGTAGTTCTGTGAAAAAAATATGTACCGGTATCACAGGTATATCTGTTCTCCGAAAGCAGCCATATGTGTATGTATTCACTGGTAATTCTACATCACATTTGAGCCAAATATTTTAATTATATAGTTATTTCTATGAAGGAATACTAATATAATTCTTCAATGCTTTCATTATTCTTTCATACAAAACCCTGAGTACATTTAGACATAGTCATAAATGTAAGATTTTAAACATTTTATTGTATTTTATTTTATCTTTTATATCTCAGTCTAAGAGGTAAAATTAGCTTTTTTTTTCTTTTTTAAATTGTTGTTTTTATTTCTCAAAAAAATCTCACTGTGAGCAGGGTCACTTCTTCACAGATCTTACCTGTAACTTGCTACTTCCCATTCTGTGACATAATCCAGCAATAGCTATAGTGCATGTAACTTCTAAATGTTACTCAGTGCTCTCTGTACCTGTCAGGTGTAGTGAATGACTACAGAGCTATAGGCCTGTCCCATCAATTTTGAGTCTTTGGTTGGATATGGGACCTGGACTAGTGTAATTTCAGACCAATTCTAACCTTATTTTTCCTTCTTTTATGTTCTCTTGTTGGTTGACTTTTGTGACATGTGAGGTGTAATTACCGTAATATAACCCAAAGACAGCAGCTGCTCCGGCGAAGGCTCCAAGAAACTGAGCAATGACATAAATGGGGAACTTCCAGATCTTCAGTTTGCCCAGAATGACCATGGCCAGGGACACAGCAGGGTTCACGTGCCCCCCTGGGAGACAGGACAAAGCACACAGTCACAGGGGGCTACAGGGGGAGGAGGGGGGCTGCATGATACCCTGTCTGTCATTACTGAAGCCATCACATTTACAAGAGAGCAGCAGAAGGGCAGCAGACCCTGGGGCGGTGCTGGCTTTTGTTGGCACTTTTCACACAATAATAGCTGTATAATAAGAGCCCACCATTCAAGTGAAATCGACAAATGGACCATGTCGTTCAGTGCTTTTTCTGCTATGTTAAACAGCCCAATGTAAAGGTTAAAGCCATCATACAACACTATGGGACGCTAACATGGATTTGGAAGCTTCAAATATTTTATCTTCATTAGTGAAAGTCTGCTGAACAGTTATCATGTAAATGTAAATGAAAACAGAATGAACTGGGTAAAAACAAACTCCAGCCCCAATATAGTGTTTATAGCATACACATTGCATCAAGTGTTTTTAAAAAATATGCATTACAATAAACATTTTTGACTGTCAAAAATGCTTAGATGAGGCACTTTGAAAGCTAGATGACTGTAAAATGCCCTGTATAGATGATTAAAATGTGATAAGTAGAAGTGAAATATTGTTTTGAACACAGTTTGAACAAATAGACGAAGATACCATTAAATGATTTTGTTTCATAGAATGGTAAAATATCACTTTTAATGACTTTTGTTCTTGAATTAACTTCAACTTAAACATTTTATATTAATCTGCAATTTGTATTCTACTACCACTTTACATTTTACACATCTAGATATTTGTGTATGTGTTATAAGCAAAATAAAATTTATCTACAGTTGCCATAGAGACATGCACGGGGCATATGATCAATCCAGTTTGCAGGACGTTTGTTGCCTGCGGTTACGACTGACCCCGGAAAGGCTGACAACGACCTGACAAATCAATGAACACAGTCATTGGATGTGAACAGAGATGGCACGTTTTTTGGTACATGACAAGCCATATTAAAAGTATTACTATTGTTATTATTTGTATTATTGGTAATATATGACATCCTTGCTGATTTTCATATACATAACAAGTTTTATGACCACAGGCCCAGGTTTTAGTATTAATCATGATTATTTTATAGACTTGCAAAACAATAAATGTCATAACCAGAAGTGCAGCCAAGCAATCTTAGCTACTACTGTGCATTAGGCAGGATTACAACACACTTAAGACTCAATGGATCTCACAAAGATGTATTATATGCATTATATTTTTACAGTTTTATTCCAGTTTGGTTTACTTGTGGACTGATCGAAATTTAGGTTATACTGTCCAAGATATTACTTGAAAAGAAAAACATTTTGAACAAGTTCTTGGTATAGACTGTTAAAGAATGACTAATATTCTTTATCTTTATATAACACAGCCAGTCACCAGTATTGCTTATTTGCACTTAAGTATAAAACATTAAATTGTGAATGTAATATGACTTACCTGACACTCCTCCTGCCACATAGACTCCCATCATGAGACCAACAGAGAAACCAATATGGACTGTGAGGGGTTCACCCAGTTGGTTCCGACTCAAAACGGTTTGGGCCACAGAACCACAACCAAACAACTAAAAAAACAAAAAACAAAAGCATTCATAAATAACATCTCATGAATACAATTGTAATGTATACCTGTAATGGCTGGAAAGGTACTTACCACCAAAACAAATGTCCCTAGGAATTCTGCAAGAAATTCCTTGCATATTCCATATTTGAGCCCACAGTGTCGCCTCATGCTTGTCCTCTTTGGCTGGTTCTCTATATACTGGTCTAAACTAAAGATAAAACTGACAGGACTCCCACTGTGTGAACCTATGGGGCCTGATTACAGCGTTCAACATCCAGTCTCCACCTCTGCCTGGGACAGCCACTCAGTGCAGGACATTGATCCAACTTTGATACAGACATTTACCGTCAAATGCATATGGATTGATGGAATGTTATTGTAAATACCTGTTTTAATTATCATCACTGGGGCAATTGCTGGGCTTAAAAAGACATCACAACATTCTATAGGTCAATAATATTTAATACAGATGGGGACAGCTAGAATTGATGTTGTCTGAATTCAATTTTTCTTGCAATACAGTGAGTTGGGTCTAGTCACTTGTAGAAATGATCAGGTTCAACATTTGTGATTTTACCTTTTAGATATTTCACGGTAAAGTACAATGTAATCAAAAGGGAAAACTGACAGTATGGCAACATCACATTCGAGAATCAATTAATTATCACTAGTTTGTTTATTTTCCCTTATAATCCTGGTAGTGTGTTACTGATAGGTTACCAAATGCTGTGAGATGTATTTCATGTTTTTCTACACATTAAGACTTGATTTTATTAGTTTTTCCAATTCCACAACTTAAGCAATCCACACAAATGTACAATAAGTTACTACACAAAAAGCATCTGCTAAATACAGTCTTCTTAAGTTCACAGGTTGGTCACATAATGTAGTTATCAAAGTTACCACAAGAGGTCAGTATCAGCAACCCTCTTAATGCTTTACAACGGCACACCTGAGTTTTAAAAAATGTTATTTGGAGATGTTTAAAATTGTAAAATATTCTAAAGTTCTTTATTTGAAACTTAATGTGTTTTCTGTATGACTCAGGTCATTCTGAGACCAGGTCATCTACTTCGTCCAAGCTGTCCTTTATAAGAGCTGAGGGCTTCTTCTTGCGCCTGAAATAACAAAAATAAAATGCATATTAATTTTAACTAAAAGATTACTTATAGAGACACTATAGTCAAACTAGAAGCATAGAAGGGTTTATAATAGTACAGAAAAAACATAAACAAATGAAATCTAAACTAAAAAGCATCAAGGCTAATAGAAAGCTTGTTCTGTGCCTAAACCTTGAATCTAAATGGTAAATGCTTTTAAGATTTATTTCTCTATTTTTTTCACAGAATTATTTATTTCTGAATTCCTGAGAAGGTACAAAGAAAAATGAATAAATAGTAATGTGAGCTGAGTGTTTCTTACCTGAGCTCATTCCTGAGCACATTCATTTGGTCCAAGAGCTGCTCACTGGCCTCTGTCTGCTCATCTAGCTCTCTCTGCAGTTTCTTCTTAGCGTGTTCCAGACGCTCGATCTCCTCCTCCGCTTCGTCCATCTGCCTCTTGGCCGTCTTCAGCCTCTGAGTCAGCTGCAGAGGGCACCAAAGTCAGGCAACCAACCATCACACACAAATCTTGTACTTTTACATTTTCTCCATTATTTAAAACTACTATACAGCATAAGCTCTCTATAACTATACACTATAATATCAAAGAAATGTATGGTACCTGGTCCTTCTCCGTCTGCAGGTTGATGTGCTCCTCTTCTGCATGCATCTTCATCTCCTTCACCTTTCGCTCCAATCTACGGTTCGCTTGTTGCAAACTGTTGTTGTCACTAGAAGCCAAATAGAAAAATGTGACATTGCTGCTGTCAGTAAATACAAATGAACAATGAATTAACTAAATTAAGTAACTGTCAATAGATCTGTCATGTCTGTATCATTAATAGTACTAATCCTAGTTCCAGAACAATTGGTTTTAACTGCTGTATTGTGAAAGTACCTTTCTTCAGCTTGGAGTCGCTCCTCTAGCTCTTGAATACGAGAGTTGAGTTTGGACACAAGAGAGTCCTGGTTGGTCCGCTGTGATCCCTCCAGATGGTTCACTCTGCCTTTCAGGTCTTTATTCTGAATCCATTAGATGTAACATGTTATTATTATTGAGCAGATAGCATTTTCAATGTGTGTGTTTGGCTAGCTTCAGTTTCCCTTTAATGTCCTACACACTTGAAACCTCTTTCCAAAACTGCTAATAATAAATCGTAGATTTATATTTGTTCAGTTATTTGTGTAGCTATCTAACTTTAACTGTGGCCAAAATATTGACTGTTCAATAAGATAAATTGTTTTCTAATAAAATGTAAGTAAAATATTGTTCAAACAAATCATTTCTGATTTGTTTAAATTCAGTACTATAAATTTGAGACAAAACCTTTTAAGGAGTGAGGTTTTGTCTATTCCAAAAACAATCCAAATCTCTATAGAGAAGACTGAGAGTTGAAAGTGAAAGTTGTAGAGGGTCCATGCCTGTCTCTCAAGGCTCATCTTGTCACACTCCAGGTCTTGTCTCAGAGTCCTCTCCTGCAGCAGCTCTGTCCTCATCTGATCCATCTGTCTCAACAACATACAGAGGAAAATTATACAAGAATTACTGACACAATTTTGAAATGTCTTGTGTGTGGTGTCTACAATGGTTAGTGATATTAGCTTCCCAGTATAATAGTCACCCCACTAACATTAATGTATTAAAAAAGTGGATACTTTACTACATACTACATACTATCTAAGCACTTTTATCATTATTACATTTCAGTTATGTCTATATATATATATATATATATATATATATATATATATATATATATATATATATATATATATATATATATATATATATATATATATATATATATATAAATTTATCTCTTTAACCACCAGCCTCATTGAACTTCATTTGACTGGATCTGAATGCAATGAATGACATCACATTCCCTCAGCCCACTTCTTTATACAGTCTGTATGTATGTGACCCAAAGAAACACATTTAGGAACACACATTATTATCCATAAACAACATAATTATTAAAGACATAAAAAATATAAAACACACAACACTGCTGTATTGCCACACACACTGCATAATGTCTACACACAGACTAAAGGCCTGCTAACGAGTAGGTAGGACATTGAAAAGTTGCCAGATTAATTTTCTCTACGGAAATGCAGTCTGGTCTGAAGGCTGTGGCTCTAATAACACAGAGGGGCCCACACAGGGACATTTCAATGGAGGCTCTATAATAGTCAGCTGTGTTTTTTTTCTCTTTGCAAAGAAACGAAAACAGTGCTTTTCACCAATTAGTTTGCACTGCCTCGCTCACATGGACGTTGGCCTAGTTTATAGTCTTTTTATATGAGGGGTGTTGATAGCAATGACATCATGGGCTTAACTAGAGAGAGTGAGGTAATGTAAGTGTAAGAAGACACTATGTAGATGCTATCATGATTAAAAGAATGTTTTTATAAATTAATAATGTGGATATAAGATAAAATGTGTGAAATATAGGGTATACTGCATTAAGTATCATTGTGGTGCATTTCGGTATGCAATCTAATGTTAACCTGATCTGATCCTTTATATACACAATAGAAATTAATATTTAAAATGTTGCTAGCAAATAGTATTTATAGGATTTAAAAATACTGGAATATGAATAATTGCTTCTCCTCTACAAGAATTTCATGTGGAATTAATAAAGTGATATCTTATTTTATCTTATTTCTACAGTATCAATATTCAGACACAATGAGAATATGCTTCTTACTTGTTCTGATTTGGTCCTGGATAAAGCTGAGATTCAAGACACCCTAAGTGCTTTACATTCATTTACTCACTCCAGTATTGTAGCCATAGCGGCCCTGGGGTAGACTGCAGGAAGTAAGACTGCTTATCTGCCCCTCCGACCACCACCAATCACTCATGCACACACTATATTCATACTCAGTGCAGACTTGGTTTGGTTCTGTTCTTGTCCTGATTCTAGCCCAGTTTTAGTTTTGAGTTTTTGGTGACCGTGTGTGTGTGTGTGTGTGTGTGTGTGTGTGTGTGTGTGTGTGTGTGTGTGTGTGTGTGTGTAAGACTTGTGTACCTAAGTTTTTCAAAGTAGTATGTAGTATTACTATAACATAATAACTAATAGCAACACAAATGAAACTCCACTTTTTTGTTTTGTTTTCATTTTAGCAGCCAAATTCCAATCCAAGTTTACATTATTCACACAACGTATACATTAATACCACAATGACATTCCTATAGTTATGTTTACAACAATAAGCAGAAAAGTGTCAAAAATTCAAGCTATCCTCCTTAATTTCCTGGGACTGTCTGCGTGCACTGATCAGCAGGTTTTAATGTTGAGGGGAATTTGAGCTGTAGCTCCACATCTGTTTATAATAAAAACACCAACAGGGCTGGGCTTCACACTTGAGATGGACTGTCACTTTGCAGTTAAGAAGATTTATGTTGAAGAGGCAATAATAGAGAAATATGAAGCAACTTGCCTGCTCTTTGATTTTGTCCAGTCTCTCCATTAAGCGGTCAGCACTGCTCCGCTCGTCATTAAGATCCTCTTGAAGCTGAATAATGCGGCTCTGAGAAGGGGAAATATGTCATATATTTAGATTAATATTCTAGTAGGGATTTGTTGTTCACAGAGACATAATTAACATGTGGTTTGTGGTCTGGTTAAATTGTAGAAGAAAAAGAAGAAGCACAAATAAGTTTAGTTGGACATTTTGTGAAAGAGCTTTTAGAATGTTTTATTATGACAGGTTGTTTATGCCTGGCTCAAAATTTGGACTGGTACTAAATTCAACACAATTCATTTATTGTTAACAAATACAAGAATAACAAGAATGGTAACATGAAAGAAAACACATTTGATATTTATTTATTTAAAAAAAAAGTTTTATTTTATTTATTTATTTATTTACTAAGACGGGGAAAATCTTGAACAACAATATATAGGCAAACATATTGACTACTTTTTTCACTATTTTATATTATTTTATATTATTTATGGCTCTTTTATATAGAGTTAGATCAGTGATACTGTATGGAACCAGTGTATATTCAAATTGTCAAATTGTACTGTAATGTTCTATAAACTGCAATGTACTATTTAAGCAGTTATCCTATTTGAGGTGTTAAAGGGGAGTCCCAGCCACAGCCGGAGCAGCATTAGCCCTGGGACTGGTCTGATAAGTTTGACTGTAAACATGAGCGTCCTCAGATACACAGAGTCAACACAGAGCACAGCGGGTCATGTTTGGAGTCATCAGTAAAACAAACAGGGCTGAGCTGTGTGAGACTGCAGAAACAGGTGAGCAGGGCACAGACTCAACATAGCCACTGCTTACATGTGAGAGTGAAGTCTGCGAAAGGGTACATTTACAAGTGAAATTAGAATATATTTGTAAATTAACAAATGCAGAAAAAGCATCTAAAAAATGATCACGCCATGCCACTAATTTGATCTTCGTCATTATTTAGTTTTTGTATTCAATAAAACAGATCTCAAACCTGCCAAACAATTATGATCAAAACCTGATCCCATATTCCCATATATTTGGTGGTGGTTATAAGTTAAACCTGTAGCAACAGTTGTCCAGATGGAAACGTGGCTGCTGATCTGTGCTGACAGCATCACACATCACATTTAAAGGCATACATTTTTAAAAATCCACCTCCTCTAAGCTTACTGACTTTATTTTAGATTAGAAACTGACGTAAACCCACATGACATTTTAGGACATTGGTATTACCTCCATGAGTTTGACCTGTCGATCTCTGTCCTCTGCTGTGACCACGTTCTTCTCCTCAAGCTCGGCTACTCTCTGCTCCAACCGCTGACCTTTGACCTGTGCCTCCTGTTGCTCCCGGCGACACCTCCGCAGCTCCTCTTCAACAGGAAGCAGCTGGACATGAACCAGAGCACAACATGAAGCCAAAATCTCAGATAACAAACTACTCCTTTCAGCTGGTTATCAACAAGTTCACAGTGCATTATATATAGGCTCTATTTGTCCCATCACTTAACTAGTGCTAGGGATGCAACAGGTCAAGACAGCACTGCACCTAGGCAGTGTCATTTTGACAACTAATATATTATAGTTTTTGCCATTGTCAAATAAAAAAAATTAAAAAAAACCTAATCATAATAACCAAAACTATGATTAAAAGTAGATTTTCAGCTACTAATATTTTTGTTTAATAATAAAAACTAAATAAAAATGAATAAAAGGAACAAGAGGAGACTAGATCCAAGTTCCACTTTTCAATCCCAAACCACAAACCATAACCAAACTCAACATCCAAGAAACATGTCTGTACATCCAATAAAGCAATGTGGTATTTATCATAGTTGAAATAAATAATAAAATAAAATCCTGGTTCACTTATTATTATAGATTGGATCAACTAAAACTAGACTAAACTATTTAAGAGAATCTTGACAAAAAGACAAAAGACTAAAAGAAAATGTATTTTTTGTAGCTAAAAATCATCTTCAGTGCATTCCTAAATCACAAAAGCAAAAGCAGAACATACAAACTCCCTCACTGCACAGGATGACCTCGCATGGTTCAGAAACCAAATCTAAGACCACATGTTGAGCTAGGTTTGGTCAGGACTAACTGGAAGGTTTATTTATTGTCCATATGCATGTTCAACTATTACAAATTTATAATAATAGTTCTAAATTCTTGTGTTGTTTCAGTTGAGATTGCTGCAAGTAACAGTGTCAACAGTGAATTACTGGCGTGAATAGAAAAATAAAACATATTTCAGGGAGGGTGCAAAACATTGAGTAACCCACTGACCGATGAATCAGAGCCACACAAAATGGTCCACACCTCTTCCTGGAGTTTTATGGAGGTGGTCACAGTACAGTAATCAGAGATGAAACTACCCTTACACCCTTATACCCTTAGTTAATTGTAATAGAAAGAAACAAAATTGAGCTTTTTGTTTACTTCAAAAATGATTATTAGTGTTTCCAAAACAGACATTTTTCAGGGTGGGACAACTCTTCTGTCTATAGCACTGACATTGTAACCCACTGACCGGTGAATCAGAGTTAACATGCAAAGCTCCACACCTCTTCCTGGAGTTTTTTGGCGGTCTGTCGGGACTTCTCCAGCTCCGCCCCCTTTTCCTGCAGCTGCCTCCGGAGCTCCGTCAACTCCCGCTGGCTCCTCTCTTTGGCTTCGTCCACTTGGCTCTGCAGCACATCAGTGGACGCCTCGCACTCCTCCATAATACTATTCATCTGAGTTCACAAAGAAAAACATGGCAGGGTTTGAACAATGTACTTATCAAGAAAATAACAGGGAGGTCTGCTTAACTCAGAGGAGGGAAAAACACACACTGAGGATATTGTTCTACTTGTTTTAAGGGGTTGGTGAATGATTCATTACCACTGCCTAGGAGGTTAGGTTTATGCCAGTAAGATAACACTAATGTTTCTATATCAGATATCTGTACTAACTCAATTGTAGTTTTTAGATCAGTTTTTGTTGATGGTGTGGATCCATTGCAGTTTTTTCCTACGGACTGGTGGTTTTCAGATTCTAAAATATGATGATTTCACACTCTCAGATGGGGGGAAAGAGACAGATGTTCCTATGGATAACATTGTACTTTCCTATGAAATATCTAATGTTAACGGGTAAATTCTCTGTTGAAACTGACCATTTCTATTACTGAATAGACCTTAGAACTCACTATATTACCACAAGAATCAGCATTTTAACAATATCAGTTTTAGCTGCCCCCACCTGTATTAAATGATAATGACCTGTAGAAAGTTGTGAGATTATATTATTAAAACCAGCAGTTGGCATAACGTAGGTAGTCAAGTATAAGTATATAGAATGATTAGATGACAGGTTAGACATACTTTATATAGAGGTAATTCCAGTTCTGTCATCTTGAAAACATAACCACGGGCCAAAAGGTTACCAAGGGCCAAAATGTATCTCAATTACACAATAGTGATTATTTGACAAATTAAAAATACAAAAATGAAGGTTTAAATAATCAAAAAATATCTTCCTTGCACATATATTTTTCTTTTAGAATTGAATTTTCAGTGTTGACATTTTAGAACTCAGCGCTACTTCCTGCATTTTGTACTTTTCTTCTCGGCTTTTTTTCTACAAGTTACCACTTAACTGATGTAAAACTATTAAAAAAGTTTACTACAAGTACTATCCCACCAAACCAAGTCATAATTAGAAAAAAGTGAAAACCTGTCATATGCACATTAAATGATCACATACAGAATGTTTAAGTAAAAAAAACAACAACAAATGGAACACTGTTGTCATCTTATTATTTGAAAAACTAAATTTGAGAAGTTAACATTCCTAGACTGAAGTACAACAGGAAATCCAAGCCCAAATGAACACAATGACAGTTCATGTTTCTGACCTTCCTCTGGAGCTGCTCGATGGTCCGGTCTTGTATCCTCCTCTCATCCTCCAGCTCGGCTTTAATCCTCCACAACTCCTCTATCTGCCTCTTCTCCTCCTTCAGCTTCTCCTTCAGCTCCCTGTGCTCGTGGTTCAGTTTTGTCAACTTACCCTGGGTGGACACAAAGATATAGTACATTATAATGGGCTTAGAGATAATCACAGCTGTAATATCTAACTTTTCTGTTTATAAAACTGGCCCCTCTCCAACCATTTTTGCATTTATTCAGTTACAGGTGTTTTAGTTGTTGAATAGTATTTTAAAAAACATTTGACTTTTTCCAGCATTCTGTGAGCCAGCTTGTATCTCCATAGATCTAACCTGTAACTCTATCTATGGGGTGACCTGCTTACATGCTATAGATGGAAGTTTAGATTACCACTGCAAATCTGTTTTGTCTTTGTTTTGTCATACTTTAGACAAATATTATATTGTACAATCTCTGCAAATCCTGTGCATATTTGGAAGCTTGAATTGCAACTGTTCAAAGTAACTTATATTTAAGGATATATAATTTTGTACTAAATACTGACTGAAACTGGGGCTGTTACAGAGTATTTTGCTGTTGCAACGCAGACACAAAAAAGGAATACATTTCTTTGTTTTGTTTTGTTTCTTGCCATTCCACAATTACTGAATTGCTATCTGAAAGTATTAATGTACCAGAATCTTCTCACTACAAGATATAACTGCTTTTACCACATTAAAATAACAAATGACTGAATTACCTGCACTTCCTCCAGTCTCCCGAGCAGAGACTGGTTGGACTGACACATCTCCTCTTCGTTCCTCCTCACGTCTTTGAGCGTCTCTTCGAGCTGCAGTTTCTCTCTCTGTAAGTGGAATAACTCTGGGGTCAAACTTCACAGGTCACTACACTAAACCTCTCCACAGTCTTTCATGTGAACCCACCTCCAGCTGTTTGATCCTCTGCTCCAGAAGTCTCTCCCTGGTTTTGAAGTCTTGGATGGTCTGGTTCAGCTGATCCACCTTGTTGTTCAGGTCCTGGACTTTGGCCCTGAGATGATCCTTCTCCTGAGTGACCTCCTTGAGCTGAGCTTTAGTTGCACCTCTCTCCCCCTGGGCTTGTGCTTTCTCATGGCCCAGAAGTGTATTGCTCTGAATAAAGCAATGAGAAGAGTCAATGGCTGGGTTTAGGGGACATCACAAAAACATTAATGCACTATGTAGCCATGAAGATATTATTTGTTTGCCTGGAATGCGCCAGACATGCCATGTTACAAAAAAACAATCTGTGGAGTAGCATTCACGATTGTTGAACAAAAAAAGCAAAATAAAATACCTGTAATTGAACAAAATGCAAGATAGACTAGGTTAATTTCTACTGAGTAATATTCCAGGCAAGGCAATACTATCTCCATGAAGACAAGCATGTGGCTGAAGTTACACAGTGCACCTTTAAATAGGTCTGTAAGCTTAATTTACTGCTGTTGGAGGACAAATTTCTGTTTTTAATATGCAAATTCTGTATTTTGTGGTTTGATTGCAGTAATATAGCGCTAATACCGCCAATACCGCTAATTGAAATGTGGAATTTACTTTGGTGTTTATTGAAATACCTCTAAATGTATTTTTTTCCTCTAATAATTAGTCAAGAACATTTTATATGAACATTTATCAGTTTTATTTTCCATTTTATAAAGTATAGAAGCCTGTAACTGTGGAAGTAGGCATTAGTTGGAACATACTCTGAACAATGGCCAGTTGATTGTGGGGCACATATAGTGAAGCAACAGCAGGAAGCCCAACATTCACTCACTCTTTTAGATAAATATTTCTTCAACACTTGAATGGTAATTGCTTTCAGAGCCAACCGCTGATGTGGTGCAAATGTACTGCAGTAGTTACCTCTTTGGCAAACTCCAAATCCTTGAGGAGTTTTTCGATCTCCTGTTCATATTCCTCCCTCAGTGCAGCCATGTATTTATCATGTGTCTCCACCTCGTCTTGAAGCGCTCCCTTGAGGGCAGTGAGCTCCCTCTCTCTGTGGTGCAACACCTGCTCCTGCTCCTCTTTGGCATGAAGCACCTCCTGAAACTCTGCACGGAGCTGCACCATGTCCTGAGGTACAACAACAACATCATAAGGAGCAAGTAACTGATTATGTTAGTGTTTTATTCCCGGCAAGACTCTTTACCAACCATTCCTTTGTGTTCCTAAAGTGTATTTTACTTCCCCTACTTCCTTTTCAACATGTGGCTTTATAATTATTGCAATATGCTGTCAACTTGTTTAGTTATACATGTTTGGGTAATAAAATTGCATATATTATTTATTTTCTGCATAAGTATATAAATATATGTGCATGTTGACCTGGAGGTGTTACCAAGTTACAGGGGAGATCTGGGGCGTGCCCACCCATAAAAAGAATGCATGTTTAACAAGGTATTTTTTGGCCATAAACACCTACACCTGAATAAACCCAAGATAGATACATATAATGCCATAGTGTGAAACTTTACAGGCATTGAGACAGGCTGATATCGACCCCCTACCAGTTACATTGTGCACCATTATTTCGAAGTTCCCTCGACTTGCAAAATGAACAACATATTCTTCAGCAGTTTTTGGTTAAAATTCCCCATACATGTCTTTTCAATTTCTACATAGATTTGTGACGTCATTATTATTTTGCATCTGATGTTGATTTGGACACATGGTTTTATTTTACCTTGAGGAGGACTTCTTTCTGCGCGTTTATGATGTCCGCCCTTTTGGCTTCGTCCAACTCATCGTGCATCTCGGACAGCTGCTGCTCAAGGTCTTTCATCTCTGTTTTGGATCGCTCCCTCTCCGACTTCATTTGGTTCAGCCTGGAAATGTCAAAGAGATAATAAGAATACCGGTCTGTGTTCCTGTTATGTTCCTGTATAGATAAGAACAGATAGATGTACATTCACACCCAGTGTTTGTGACCCTGATTTGTCCAATGCCTTTTTTGAACTTACAGGGGAACAAAATGCATTTTTAAAATGCATTTCACTCATCAAATTTCAAAATGTCTATGTGTGAGCAAAATTTGGGTAAAAAAGTACTAAAAAGTAGAAAAGCAAGTAGTAACAGTATTTAGTAATAGTATCAGTAAAGCTAGAAGTAGCTAAAGAAGAACTAACAGAAGTAGTATAAGTTGTAACCACAGCAGTACTTGTCGTAGAAATGGCAGATATAAAAAGACAAGTTGTACTGTACATTTTTGGTTACATTATATGTCTTTGCATAGTTTGAGAAAACAATAAAATGTAGCATTGTGATCTAAATATGTAATGTGTAAGCAGTTAATATAGTTACTTTATGGTTTGTATGCATACGTGTACGTAACTGTGTGTTGAACTGATGCCTCTTAGCCAGGACTAACTCCTTTTACTTGTGTATTGATTCTGATTACTCGAACAATCACATTATTTGCTCCTTATCTTTGGTGATATTTGTGTAAGTTCATACTCATATTTGGTCTTCTGAAGTTGGGTCTCCATCTCACTCAATCGGGTCCTTAATCTGGCCAGTTCAGTTTGACTCTGAGCCAGCTCGTCCTGCAGTTTCTTTTTATCTGTTCTCGATTTTTCAACCGCCTTTGCCAAAGTCTTTTCATTCTGCACAAGACGAAAACAGAGAGTATGCCAGATGTGTTCCAGGAAACATTATATATATTAATTCAGGTAAGTGTCTCGCAGTTGTACCTCCAGTTCCACCTGTAGTCTTATCTTCAAGTCAAAAACCTCATTTTCCAGTGAGGTCTGCTTGCTCTGCAACACTTCCACCTCTGCTTCAAAATTCTGAGCACAAGAAATATACAACAAGTTAACTTTGTGACTTTTATATGTTGTACTTATTAGAACACTATCACACTATAACAGCAGATTATTTGATCATGTAACAGGCCACTCACTCTCTCCTCCTCCTCCACATTCTCCGCTGTCCTCCATTTTAATCTGTTTATCCGCTCCAGCAGAAGCTTCACTTTCATCTCAGTCGTGGAGTCATCGTCAGTCGTCCTGAAAAAGCAAATATTTCCCTTTCAGTGACCAACAAAGGTGAGGTGGAAGAAGCGGTGCAAAATTGAGTTCAATTAGAAATACATTTTTTTATTCAAAAATAAGTAAAAATAATAGTTTTAAAATGACTTGAGTAAAACTACAACTACAAGTTTTAAGTTTGCAGAATACTCCTTTGCTACAACACTTAGAATATTACAATATTACAATACTATATATATATATATATATATACTATTATATATACTCTTGCTACAGAAACGATTGCTAGTAAAATCAACCACCACTGTGAGCAAATGTAATATAAATATTTGATTACAAAAACAGTTCATCTAATTTTGTGTAAATGTCAAGTAATGTAAATTATTTCTAAGTAAAGTCAGTAAGTATAAATATTGCGATTTATTCTTAATTCTTAATAAACTATTTGTTCATTATGAATTAGTTATTATTAGCATTATGAATTATTAAAAGTGTAGTTATTATAAAGGGGTACCAGCATTGTCTATTTAAACAGGTTTGGTAAAAACAAAAACAAAAACAAAGTCAATTCAGCAAATGTTTCAGCCCTGATAGTCTTTAAACTTTCTTTTTATTATCAGTGATGTGGAAGTCCGTGTTCTGCATTCCTCAGCGCTGTATTTGAGTTCACGCAGCTGGAGAGGCACCTCCTTATCTCACAACCTTAAGGATGTTAAAACAAATGACCACAAGAACAACATAATGCCATGTTTTAACTGACCTATTATGTAACTGAAAAGGGGTTTGCTGAATTATGTGTTGGTAATTTGTTTTACATTGGCGTACAGATTGTTATGTCATGTTACAATGACATTAGATCATAGATATTCTTTTTTTTTCTTTGAATCCTAAATCAAAAGTTGGTACCAGTCTGATTCCAGTTTTGTTTTAAGTTTTGATAAAATTTCGATTGGCATTTTTAAAGAAACATACATGATTAGTTTTATCATTGCCTTGATTGCTCACCCTTCTTGTAAGTAGGTGAACAGAACTTGTTTTGTAGCATCTTCAGTCGGATCCACTGTGAGTTCTTGCTGCCCTTTCAGAAGATCAGGAGTGACCTGGTTAGGGAACATATGACCCATAAAAACAATAACATCTTCACTGATAACACTAGAATGACTTTATATGATACCAATCCAAAATAGAACAAAAAAAATATTGTATCATTTTGCCCTTTTTGGTATTGTGAGTCAAATTTGTACAAATTTCATAGTCCTTACATTGCTTTGTGATTGTTCTCTCTCTTTTTTATGTTTACACAATTTCTTAGAAAATACAGAATCTTAAAATTCACTCAAGTCTCTTTATCAAAATTGTATATCAACTTAGTACTACTAATATACTTTTGCATTTTTCTTCTCATCATATGCAGCCCTAAATATTGGTTTTCCTCATATAGTATATTGTTTACCTGAGTGTCCCTTTTTTCGCTCCCATCTGTTGGATCACTGTTGGACCTGAAAGACACTGAACGCTGAACCAATCTCACTGCCTGCGGCGTTATTACTTCTGCTCCATGGCTTTCGGTCAGTCTACTTGGTTTAACATCTTCCTTCTTTTTAACTACACTCCCCTCTCCACTGAGCAGTCTGGCCCGGGCCGAACCAGGCGGGTACACCCCACCTGGAGTCTCCCCTTTCACCCCTCTGAGAGATGATGCACGACTGGAGGAAGAGGAGGATGAAGAGTCAGAGGCCCTCCCACTGTCCACACTCCGAGACCTCCTGCACTGTTCTAGATCCAGTCTAGATCTGGGTCCTCGCCTGCCCCTCTGCTGCTGACTGCTGTTAAACTGACTTATGAGTTTGCCCACAGACATGAATGGGTCTGTGTCTATGGTGTTTGGAGATTTAGGAGGTTTTTGTCCTCCTATAGGGGGCGCTTCATATATCTCTGAACCTTCAGCTGGTAGGGGGATCCTTGGTTTTGATGCATTACCATTGAGAGCAGACCGTTTTGCCACTTGTGACGGCAGGAGTATACTGTTGTCGTTGCTGTCAGGGTTGTAAGGTCTCAAAATTTCAGGATGCTTATGAAAATTAAAAGTAGGAGATCCTGTACTTCGATTTGTCCCCGCTGGAGAGTGCCTGTCGTCTGCAGCCCTCCGTGTTGTGACCCCCGGGTTGTATCCGGGCTGGTGGGTGATAACAGAAACATCTCGAGGGCTCTCTTGGTCATTGCTGTTGAGGATCACAAATGGCTGGCCTTTGATGCCTTGAACTTGAACTCGGACTCCAAACATGCCGTCCTGACCAGAGGGACTTCTGACCACTCTGATGTCCTGTGAACTGTTCTGCCGATGGGACTGCATGGTGGAACTAAGGTGAAGATCTGTTACCTGTAGAAATTAAAGAGTTTTTTTCTATATTGCAAACTTTTTAGTCAAAGAAAATATCATTACTATTGCCAATCTGTGCAATCGACCCCTCCGAACTCCAACAATCATTTTCTCACATGCCACATTCATACTATAGGCAAGGTTAGTGAAGTGTCTTGCCTAAAGACACAACTAAAGTTTCCACTAGAAACTGCATTAATATAAATTGTGCTTTTGTCGTGAATTTGTTATCGTGACAGGCCTAGCAGGCATGTCACGTGTAATGTATCCTTATTTAAGCCCCAGTTGACCCTTAGTTTACATTTTCTTGAACTAGTATTGCTTACGTGTTAAATGCTGTTTTGACCCAAATATTTTACTAGCTGAGTGCATGTTTTATTTAGTCTCAGTTTACCCTGAATAGAATTAAACTTCAACACATCCAAACATAACTCGCTCTATTGTTACTGGTCTGGAGATTGCTTGTTTTTGTAATAATGTGCTGCTTGCTTTCCTTCTTCATATTCTCACCACTAAGCAAACACAGGTTAATTTCATGACATTGGCAAGCTCAGGTGGATCATGGGAAAGTGAGAACCTATCAGGCTGGTCAAGCAAAAAAGTGGTGTTTACACAACAATGAGCCCAAGTCTCTGCAGTAACAATGACGGATGACGGCAGGGACAACATAAAGAGAATAAGAGACACAGACAAGAGGCTGATATTGAGGCTAAATGAAGACAGTTAGTTCAGTGTGTGAGTGACAGAGGGGGATTGTTTACAAGGAGCGGGGCACAACGTGACGAATACAACTGGACCAGGGCAAGAGCTGCCGTCACCCAGTTACACTAGAGACCCTGATTTATAATGAGGGACAGAGATGACTTTTGACAACTAAAGTAAAAAAGAATTTACCTACAAACTAACATTCATATGAAAAATAAAACTTAGCCTTGTTCATTTTAGAACTTGATCCAGTGTATGTTACACACAAAACAAATTTACAAAAATGCCTTTTAATCACACAGTGCGTTATTAGCCTGTGCAAAAGGGGTTTGGTGAAATTACAACATTCATTTACAATATCAGTGCAATAGATATACAGCAGTTAACATACAGCCTTCTACAACAGATATTTGACAAAATACTTCAATACTTCTTTTATATTGGTGGGCTTATAGGCATACAGGCTGCATAAATGTTCTGCAAATCGAGTTGACTAGAATGTCCCACAGCATGCCAATAAATATATCCATAAACATAAGTAGATGACTCCACTGAGCCAAGTTACTGATTAGATCTGTGGAGAGGCCACCCTGTATGCCCACAGTAAGATCCTGTTTTTCCAGTTCTCTTTTGTGTGTATATGTGTGTGTTGTTTTTTTTCTCCAAAATAACATGTTCAGTTTAACACATACAAATTAATATCTTATTCAATGCCACACTGTGGAACTTTCCAGGCAAAGCCACCCTTGTGGAGATAAGTTTGTAGCGGACCTCCCACCAGAAACGTTGCTTAGTGCACCTTTAATTGTGCAATATCGTGCAGTTATTACAATCTGTCGGATAGATTAAATCAACCTGGCCTGTTAGTCTTGCATAAACTTTAATGCAACTCTACAGTAAAGTGTGGTCTGACAACTTCGTGAGGAAACGCTTATTTAGCTGCGATCTTTATCCGCTTAGACTTGAACAAAGATCCCATATTACAAACGCAGGACACTTGCCTGGTTTAGCTTCAGTTTTTCTAACACATAACTGTATCCGGTAGATAAAGGTAGCCTACATTCCCGACGTTAACTTTTCCCAACGCAAGACACTGTAGCCTTCTGTAAATTGTGAAAACGTAACTTGGCACTAAGTAAACGTAAGGTGTTTAGGTATAGTGAGATTCATATATAAGTTTATATATAATTAAAACAACTGTTAAGTGTTTATTGAGGTAGAAAAAGAGTTGACACCTACCCGGCCGGCGTGCGTCCTTGTGAGTGTTTGGAGAGGCGCAGGACCATCCCGCACCGAGATGCCTTCACTGCGCCCTCCTCGAATCAGACTTTCCCACTCTTATGCAAATTGGGCCAGTTACTGATCCTTAATGAACGTGAAAAGATAAGTTAATGGTAAGACAATGGGACTGCCTCCCAAGCTTGTAAGGGAAATACAAAGAGGTTAATACTCAAGTGATTTTAAAGTAAGAAAAATGGCCACGCCCAGGATGTAAAGTCTGTCAGTGGGATAGAGCAATAAAATCCTCCCAAAGACAAAAACAAAGAACAGCCAATAGAACTAGTTAGCCTTTGTTTAAAATGGTGCAAAAAATAAGTGCACTACCCTCAACTCCAATTGCTATGATTTCAGATGAATGTAGATTTTTGTCATGACCTTCAATGAGATAATAAGACAATTAAAATCTGTAGGCTTTCAAACTCTTTATAATTCAAAAATAAGACAGACAGATTCAGCTATAGATAAACACTTTCATAAATGACAAAACCACAAAAGGATACACAGTATTTTTGTAAAAAGACATTTATTGCTACAATTTGTTATGACACATGCCTGTAGGCTACTTCAAACTGTACACATACTTTACAGTATTTCAGATTACTTTTAGGTTTTTGAGCATTGTTCATGTTATAAGGAGCAAAAACACATGGGGACATATTGCTCAGAAAATATGGCTACTTCTAGAAAACATAAGAAAAGAAATATAAACAACAATGATGATGTTATTACAGAGTAATACTTAAAATATTTGTATAAAAGATAACTTAATAATTTACAAAAGACATGATCTAGCTCTAGTAGCCATAGTTATACAGAGATGTCGAGAGATGTTTCATTAGCCAATGCTAAAACACAAATATATAACCACAAATATACTGTATACTTTGTAATGCACACACATTAGGGACATTCCTGGAGATAGTTCATTCACAGAATGGTCAAAACTCCTGCAAAACTCGCTCACACAAACACACAGGGCAAAAGAAATCTTAACACACCAATGTAGGAATGTCCGTCACCCTTGGATCACACACACTGTAAAAATGATTCTGAATTACATCAAAAACTGCAGATGACATGTTCTTTTACTTTATATTCAAACTGAAATATTAACAAGATATATACATAAAAAATATCTGCAGTGTACAATGCTTTTGTCTATTACGTTTAGGCACAATGTAAGAAGTTTGTTTGGGAAGCGAGGAGATGATTGTTCAACTGCATCACATGGAGAAGTCAAACTCTCCACTGGTCCAAATTCAGAAAGATCTCTATCTCCTTGTGTATCTGCACAAAAAACACAGCACATTAACCAATACTGAAATGCTAAATAAGAAGAAAGAATAATGAGCAAAATCAAAGCTAAATACCTTGTTTGTTTTCAGATGTGGCCCATTGGGTTCCCTGGGTCTGTAAGTCCAGGGTGGAAAGCTAAATGCATGGACTGAGGATCAGACATGATTGCAGCCTTCTCCTCCTCTCGTCTCCGAAGACAGGCTGCTTTTGGGTTCAAGTTCCTCTCTGTAATATAAATAAATATCAACAGCATATTAGAGTGACAGAGGTTAAATGCACAATTATTATTTTAGTTAAGATTATAGACCAAGACATTCTTCAAAGTTAAGTAATCACAAAATATCACAATTACACTCACATTTTGAATAAATATTTTAGTATGCCCAGCTGTATCTTGTATGTCAAATGTGTTCACAGATAGATACCAGACTTGAACTCACAATGAGCCACTTGTCAGCCAAATTTTGCAATTTAACCACAAAGATTCACAACATGGTAAAACTTATTTTTAAACATTTGCTATCATCAATATCTTGTTTCTTTCAGTGCTATACAACTTATTTTATTTGTGCATGTACATACTACTGCTCTTATATCTTTTTAGAGATGGCAATTCATTAAGGATGGGACAAGACAGAATTTACAAAAGCTGAGAGGTAAAATTGGGTCAGAAAATGAGACAAGATGAGATTTTGAAACATAGCTTTTTTAATAATGTAGAACAACTTTTTATACACATGTCTTAAATGATTAAATATAACTGATAAACACTTTACCCTTTTTTTTGCCCAAGCTACATGAAAACACATTATTTTCCACATCTGTGCACAATATTGGAAATTTTATCTTACGAAATCTTGTGGCATGAGATATTGCCCCATTCCTATAATTTATATCACATTTTTCCTGAGGATCAATAAATCAAATCTTATTTGTTGCATTTATTTGTATCATTTGAGTATATATACATTATATACAGTGATTCCACCTTACCTCTGACTTGTTGTTCCAGACTCAGGATGACGGCCACAGCCTGGTGCAGCACTAGCAGTTTGGTTTGGGGTTTTTCGCTCTTGAGGTGAAGCTGACACATGTGTCCCAGCTCCTTGAAAGCCTCATTGATATCTCTGACCCTCAGACGCTCCCGAGCGTTGTTGGCCATCCTCCTCTCACGTTCACGCTCTGCTTTCTGCTCCGGACTCAGATCCTCGTCCTCATGGATACTGGTGAGACAGGAAGGGAAGGTAAAAATCAACTGTGTGTGAGAGAGGTGTGGGTAAGGTTGCCCTCTGCTGGTCACATAATGCAAAACAAGGCATAAGTATAAAGTAACTATACACTTGAGAAAGCTTATGTTTTTGATTGCTAAGTCCTTGGGTTAGACCTTCATTGTTCTGATTCAGTCCTGGTTTAGTCTTAGTTTTGGTTTAGCCTAGAATTTGAATTGATAGTGGGTTTTAGCCTGGATCAGTCCTTGTTTAATCCTGAATAAATCAAGGTTTTTGATCTACATAGAGTTGTGTTAGTTTTGCTTTAGTTCAAGTTTAGTCCTGCTTTAGTCCTGGAGTAGTTCAAGGTTCAATTAGGGTGCCTTCACATTTGTCCTTGTTTGGTCTCTGGCCCAATATAGTCCTGATGTAGACTTGATATGGTCCTGTTTTAGTCCTGGTTCAGGATTAGTCTCAGTTTAATATTGAGTATTAATGCAATGTGTAAATGATAAAACATTCTAAGAACCTGTTTAGCCTTGCTTCAGAATTTATTATGACAAGATTTAAACCTGGTTTAGTGTTTTGTCCTTTGCGTTGGATAAACACTATACTATATAACAAGATCATATGACATACATCAGTTAAGATATTTTTTCCATTACATGTATTTTGGGCTGCATCCAAAAACAAACTTCTATAATTACTAAAATGTTGCTGGCAGTCATGGCATATCACATAAAAGATGTTATCATCCAATGAGATTATCCGTCTTATTAAGAGCAAAACAGACACGGGGCAGCACAGATGACGCTAGCCTTGCCCTGATACGACCTTTGAGGACCCTTGAAGCATTTTATCTGATATTTTTAAGGCCTAATGTAAAATCATGAAAACTAAAATGTCTTTGAACAATGTTTTATTCAATAACTGACTGTGCTAAACACATTTACTGTATATAGATTTATACTGTTGTTCTAGGGCATAGTGATAAGTGAAATAAGATTTGGAAATAGGCCTATATACAAGTGCAATGTCTTTCTTACAAAGAAGACTTATTCTAGGAAGTTCTAGGGTTGATTTGCAAAAAGGTTTGGTACAGTGCACATGGACGCTTGTGACAATATACTGGTTTTAAAAAACAACTTGAGGACAATCTAATCTTATCTATTTCAAAGTATAACCAGAAAATAATAAAAAGTAGTAATTAATATGATGAACTTTCTGCTTTAAAAGGGCATTTTATAACTTTTTGGGTGGGGGATCTGCCACAGGTTTTCCTCCATGGAGATGTGCCTAGAATGTTCCACAGTAAAGCACTAAACTTTGAGATCTTGCAAAGATGTTATTATTGCTAAAAATGCTTTGAAAGACATGCATTCTTACTGCGAGTGGTCACC
>NW_026571277.1:0-10907 GCF_026225935.1 Boleophthalmus pectinirostris
GTGAACTGACAAATGAAAAATTGTTTATGTTTTATTGGCGTCTAACTGTGACTTCAGTATGTTTGAATTTCTAGTGGAATCACCTCGACATGTCACTCTGCGGCTCATGTCCAGTGATAAATAAACTTCACCAAATGGTCAATGAAGGAAAACTGAGCGAGATTTGAACATTTGAAACAATGAATGACTGAGTGAATGACCTGAGTGAATGACTGAGCTTTTCTGCACTTTATGTGTGAAGGACAAAACAACTCACACTCTCAGACCTGGACATCAGCGCTCTCAGCGGATCAACCTGAACACACAAGTCCAGTTTAGACCAAGACCAGGACCAGGACCAGACCAGGACAGGACCAGGACCCCAGGACCAGGACTCAGACTAGTCTTACCTGACAGACAGCAGGGGGCGCTGGTCCTGTAGAGCGGTCAGGAGCTCGGCGGAGGGTCTGGATGGTTGTAGCTCAGTAGAACTCTCTGAGGTGGAGGGGCGGAGCTCAGAGTGGGCCAGAGCAGCCCGCCCCTTCTGAGACAGACTCAGACAGCCTAAAGACACAGCATTACACTCATGTGGACACAAGGGGGCGAGTGCATCTGGGAGCGTCTCACTGAGGTTCCCGTCTGCAGGGGGCGCTCTTCAGTCCAAACACAGCAGCTCACTCCTGAGTCTGGAGAGGTGACTGAGATCAGATGTGTGAGACTGGAGGAGCTGAGGACTGAGGCAGAGGAGCACAGCTGTGAGGAGACCGACCAGAGCCACTAAGTTGAGGACAGAGAGGGACATTAGAGAGACTACAACTGAGGACCACTACAAAAGTTTAAATACAGTCTGGACTTAGAGACCTCCACAGGGCTTTGGTGGAGGCTCTGACCACCGGCAGCAGACCCAGGAGAGCTTTTCTGAGCCTGGTATTTCCTCAGGTCAAACTCGTCCAGGTCTGAGTCTGAGGACAGTAAGACGAAGGCAGAGCAGACCACTGAGCAGAGACATGGTTCATCAGAGAGGTCTCTCATGTTCTTCTTCTGTATTCCTGCACCAGACTTTGGGTCGTTGAGCTCGTTCAGACAGTGGAGCAGGTTCGGCTTCTCTCTGCAGACAGACCCTTTATCCAGCTTCTTGTTTGATAACTTATGTTCGGGTCGGGTCACTTCTGTGTGAGTCAGCAGCCTGCAGCAGGTTCTGATTGGTCGGCAGAGACAGCCCAGGAGGAAGCGCAGGAACAGGTCCAGGTGTCGTTTGGACTCTGTAAGGCCGGTCCACAGCAGAGGGGTAGAAAGGCCTCAGGGTCTGGACTCTCAGAGGAGTGTGGTGTCTCCAGGGTTCTCTCAGAGCTGTAGAAGGTCTGATGGACATGAAGAGCAGCCAGAAACTCTGCACACTCAATGGATGAAGCATAGACTTGTCCTGGTACAGGGCCTGGCTCCTCTCTAAAAATGTGTGAACACTCCGGAGTAACTGAGGCCGCTGCACGCGAGCCCAGTCGCTCAGGTACTCTCGTAGAAGATCAGGTTTCCTTTCTGGGGCTCTCAAAGGATTTTCCCAGAACTTCACCATCTCCCTGGTCTCTGGAGTCCAGTGAAGGTTCCCTGATCCCTGCTGATCTTGATGTTCTGGACTTTGGCCTGCAACACCAGGAAGTGGACGTACATCTGTGTGAGAGGGGGCATCTTTCTGTTTGTTCCAGAAGCTTGTAGAACTGGGAGAGGATCCAGCAGAAGAATCGGCATGTGGCTCATGATGTGGAGCTGGGACGCTCTTGATGTGGGAGATGACGACCGTGGCTGTCTCTGACCTTCCTGAGTACTGCTCCTTCTGCGGGTCGGCGACCCTCGCATCTGTCACCATGGAGCGCATTCAGCAGGGATCTGATTGGCCGCGGGGCGCGTGGTTATCCAGAGGAGAGCGGAGGGAAGCAGGCTCCCTGATGAGGTTCATAGCAGCGTGCACTGAGGCGGACTCTGTGGGGTCGCTCAGGACCGGGTTCGGCCGAAGTCCAGAGGAATCTGCACTCGTCCAGACGTCAAAGATGAAGAGCACCTGGAGCTGTTGGAGCTGCAGAGATTTTGGATGGACTGAAGAAGTGGTGCAGCAGCTCACCAGGCTGAACTGTGTGTCTCTGAGCACGTTCAGTCTCTGAAAGTGAAGGGAACAGCAGCTGGAGGTCTGGTGGCCCGGCCTTCAGCCCAGTCCAGACCGAATTATGAGTCAGATGTTTTCCCACGCCGGCCAGCCTTCGTCAGCACTAATCTGATTGGTGTGGTGAATGTGGGGGGTTTAAAGAGCTCTTCACATGTGATGGTCTCTGGAGCGGGGTCTCCTGGACGCCTTCTCACGTTGTCTGACCTCATGTCCTGGTTGAATCTGAGGCTCCGCCCTCTGTGATGTAGAGCTCTGTGTAGATTTGTAGGGGGCGGAGTCTCCTGCTTTACCACCCTCAAAACACGACTGAACCTCTGCTGCAGATCACACTTCAGTTTATCTCTGAATCCAATTTACTCCTTTAAACAACACACAAGAGTTAGAATGTGAAAATGTCAATATTCATACGGAGGAAACCTGACACACGGGAGGGCACCTGGCACCTGCACACCTGACACACGGGATATCAGGAGGATGGAGGGGCATCTGGAGGTTCTTACTGTCTTCAGGCGCTGGGCCAGATGTTCTGGTCATCTCTCAGGAGTCCAGGGTGATGTTCAGAACCTCTCTGCTTCCTCTCCTCACCTCGGAGCATTCTGGTAATCTGAGGCCAGGAGCCTGTGGAGCCTCTGCAGCTGCTGTTGGAACCTCAGGACCTGCTCCTCCAGAACCTGACCCATCTGTGTGAAGAATTTCTGAGTGTGACGTCACCCACAGCTCAGCTCCAAATGAAGCTCATGGAGGCCAGCACTTAGAGCAGCTCATCTACAGCCAGGGCCTCAACAAACCATTGTTCTCTTATGGATTCATCTAGACATTATTTTTTCCCCTATTGTCCCGTACAGTCCACACCTCCAGATCTTCTCTGGTGGTAGAGTGTGAAAATGGATCGACTGTGTTTTTTTTTTTTTTTTTTTTTGGTATTTAGTGTTAAACTAAAACATAGGTAGAGCTGCACTTTACATTTAGAATACTGTAAACTTTACATTTAGATGTAAACTCTACATTTAAATAGTAAACTTTACATTTAGACTACTGTATACTTTACATTCAGACTACTGGAACCCTTACATTTAGTCTGCGAACTTTACAATTAGACTACTGTAAACTTTACATTTTGATGTAAACTCTACTGTAAACTTTACATTTAGATTACAGTAAACTTTACATTTAGTCTGCAAACTTTACAATTAGACTGCAACCTTACATTTATTCTGTAAACTTTATATTTAGAGTACTGTAAACTTTACATTTAGACTGTAAACTTTACATTTAGACATTTTGCATTTAATCTGTAAACTCTACACTGCCTATAAACTTTACATTTTCTGTGAAGAGTGGTAAACTTTACATTTAGACCTTTACATTTATGTAAACTTGTCTCTGACATTTAGACTATATACTTTACATAACCTACTGTATACTTTACATTTAGATTGCTGTAACTTTACATTTAGACTTGGTAAATTTACATTTATTCAGTGGTTAATCTTTAGACTGTAAACTTTAAATTTAGATGTAACAGTTATATTTACATTCATGTAAATGTATACTGTACAATTAGACGTAAACCTTACGTGTCTGCGAACCTTTCATTTAGAGTCTGTAAACTTTACTTTAGATTTACAATTGGACTGTAAACCTATCTGTGACACTGTAAACTTTACATTTAGATTAAACTTTACTGTACTTTTTAAACTTTATATTTAGACTGTAACTTTAGTCTGTGAACTTTACATTTAAAATTGTAAACTTTACAGTTCATTTACACGTGTGTGTGTGTGTGTGTGTGTGTTCACAGACCTGAAAGATGGAGTCCAGCTCTGCCTGAGACTCCTGACCAATGGGAACACTCAGATCCATGTCTCTGTTGACCAATAACAACAGAGTCTGGTTAGAGTCTGGTTCATCCTGGTTTAAACCTGGTTCAGTCCTGGTTTCACGTTACACTGTGACACTGACCTGAGTTGTGCAGAGGCTTCACTTTGGTCTTTTTGAAAGTTTATGTCAAAGTGTTTGGAGAAGTTACTGCTCAGAGAGACTCCGCTGGGACCAGGACTTGGTTCAGACCTGGAATAGTCCTGGTTTAGTTCTGGTTCAGCTGGTCCTGGTCTGTTCTCCATTTTCCTGAAATGAAACAAAAATATAAATCATATAGAGTCTATGATCCGGACAGAACTGTGATTAATGACAGGTGTTATATCTCTGTGTGTGTGTGTGTGTGTATCTCTGTGTATCTATAACTTTATTTACAGACTCAGGGTCCAAACCGTACACAGATAGACACACACCCACAATACATTACATTCATATATAAACCCACTAACAGACACACACACACACATATGCACACAGATATACACAAAGGTATACACACATACACACACACACACACACATACAAACTAAAATTCATGGGAACTAAATTCAAGATGGTTGACGCAGCAGGTAAAGGTGTGTCTGCTCCGAGTAAAGTATGAATAAAACTGGAGATTTACACTACAGCAAACGGTAAAACTCTGGTGGAAGATGAATTATTGAACTTTCTTGTGGTTAAAATGAAAACCCTCAGGATAATATCATTTTGCTGACTGTGAACCATTTCGGATCTGAGTGGACTGAGAACTCGAAAAAAGTGTTCTTCAAACTCTGCCCAAATACATCTCAACGTTTTGTCACACACAAGGGACCTCAAAAAGACGCAAACAGTGTCAAAAGCTGTTTGAAAGTTCTTAATGAGGCCAGTGAAAACATTCCTCGATTTGTGTCTCATCACCTAGATGAAGTCCCCCCGGTAACGTACAACAGTATTGATGTCTTGTGTATGTTGGGGAAATTGGAACGTGTGAGCGTGGAGATATCTACCTTGATACAGGCTATGTCTGTACAAACAGGACTTTGCGATGATCTCTGCACGGAAACAACGGGGCTAAACCAACGACTGTGTGCTACTGAGAAATGTGAGACCCTTGTGAAAAGGGTGCCGATGCTCCCGGGGAAGGAGGGGGTCGCATGCCCAGGTCAGGACAGTGCGAGGCAGGTGCCTGATACCGCGGACCTTGGTGCTGACTCAGTGGAGGGAATCTCTGATAAACGTCCAGGACCAGCTTCCCTGACATGAAGCAGTGTGGTCAGGAAGGACCGCCCACAACACCTGACCACTAGGCATACTACTCAGAGTCAACCTAAATTGCATCTGAATTCGACTCAGAGGGAGAAGAACAGTGGCATCGTTGGAACCAGTGCAGACGGATCTATACGGGTTGTTAAACCTAAGCTGGTGAGTGTCTTCGCCTCAAGATTTTCTCCTGATGTAGATTCGGAAGCACTGGCTTGTTACCTGAAAGATAAACTGCACTTGCCAAAAGATAGACAGTATTCAAAAGCAATATAACTAATTTAAAATCACTGCGGAATGCGAAAAGGTTGACGAAATGTATGTACCAGAGCTTTAGCCAGAGGGAATCAAGGATCGATAGTGCGTCTGAGGCTGGGGCACCTGCAGCGCTCAGGGCTGGACTGTGAAATAATCCTGAAAATGGTCTCATATAATGTGTGTGGCCTGCGCCTAGGACAGCGGGCTAGTGACAAAGCGCGATGCAAAGTGATTGACGAGCTCTTTGACGGCGTTGATATTTTATGCATACAGGAGACCCTACTGCCCAAACAAGACCTTGACAAACTTAATTCTGTGCATAAAGACTTCTATGGGGCGGGGGAGTCTACAACAGATTTAAGTATGGGTATATTTAAAGTATATTTTAAAACAAAATACTTGGGCCATATTATTAGAAATGACTCCTGTGATGATGATGACATCCAACGTCAGTGTTGCAAACTGTATTCACAAGCAAAATTCCACATGTGTACAAACAATGTCAAAACAACTCTTTTTGGATCAGACTGTACCCCACTGTACACAGCTCACCTATGATGTCATTACAGCAAAACAAAGATGAATAAGATGAAGGCGACACATAATGATGCTCTCAGAATTTTGCTAAAGACTCCAAGGTGGGAAAGTGCTCGTGCTTTGTTTGTGACTGCAAATATTCCCACATTCCAGGCTCTAATGAGGAACCTCATGTATAATTTTATGTGTAGGAGAAATGAATCAAGAAATGGAATTATAACATGTTTGACTGATATTAAGGAAAGTGACACCTAATATTATTCTGATGTCTGGAAATATTGGAAGAGCCAGATGTATGTATTTTAATTCTACAAACCTTGCGTCACTGTAGGTTTTTTTTTTTTGTTTTTTTTTAATGTGTGTGTGTGTACCTCTGTGTATATGTGTGTGTGTGTGTTCACAGAGTGATTAAAACACATATGACAAAGAACCAGTAGAACCAGACCAGCAGCTTTCTGTTCAGTTTGTGAAGCGGCTCAACCCTGTGCAGAAATGAGAGACGCTCTGGTCTGGTCCAGTCAGTATTGGGAGTAACGTGTTATAAAAGTAATAAATTACAGTAATGCGCTGCTTTTTGCTGTAACGCAGTAATGTTTGGCATTACAGGGAAAAAATAGTAATATTTTACTCAAATGTGAGTAACGTGCGTCACAAACCTTTTTTAACCTGGATTGAAGTGGTGGGTTTTTCTTCATACAAATTTGCTAAAATCACGGCGATATCAACAGCGATGAAACACCGGAGACACGCCGTGTAGACCGTCAGGTAACCGCGGGCGAAAGGACTGACAAAGAACTCTACGCTGTTTAGACCTGGTTTAGACCTGGTTTAGACCTGGGTCAGTTCTGGTTTAGACCTGGTTTACAGTCGTCCGCATTGCTGTGTGTTTGCAAGTTTCTCCCCGACAAAACTCACAACGTAGATGAAAAGTTCTGCACCGACAAAGTCTCCTGTGCTTGCACCTAAAAGACAGAGGAAGATGCAAACCATTGCACAAAAAGTTGGACTTCTGGACACGCTGAAGGAAGGTAGAAGTTACGCGCTGTAGCAGAGACTTGCACCGGGTCTTGTACCTGCAAATAGTTGCTGAAATCAGGACCACGAGCCCGAGCAGCAGAGTGATCATAAAGAGCGATCGGGCGACAGACGCTTTTACCTCCGTGAGGTGCGGAGCAGAGTAGTTCCTTTCTCCTGCGGTCACCTTCGAGCCCGTCCGGACAGTGAGTCCTGTTTTAGTCCTAGTTCAGTTATGGTTTAGTCCTGGTTTAGACCTGGTTCACTCCAAATACGGCGCAAAAGTTCAGCATCTTCGCAGTTATTTTGGTTAACGCATTACAGTTTTAAAGTAACTTGCCCAACAGTGGGTCCAGTCTGGTCCAGTCTGGTCCAGTCTGGTCCAGTTCACAGTAAAGACCCTGACTAAGTTTATGTTTGTTTCTTTTGCTCTGAGTCAGTGTCAGTAAAACAGATTCAGTCTGTGATTGTCTCTGATGTTTGTGGAGGTGAAAGTGCATCACTCCAAGAGTTTGTACACACACCTAACCACTGTGCTATCTCTCCTCTCTCTCTCCAGGACCTGCTTTAGTCCTGGTTCAGTCCTGGTTCAGTCCTGGTTTCACATTGTGACACTGACCTGAGTTGTGCAGAGGCTCCACTTTGGTCTTTTTTAAAGTTTATGTCGAAGTGTTTGGAGAAGTTACTGCTCAGAGAGACTCCACTGGGACCAGGACCTCGTTTAGACCTGGAATAGTCCTGGTTTAGTTCTGGTTCTTGTGTGTTCTCCATTTTCCTGAAATGAAACAAAAATATAAATACATTTATATCGAGTCTATGATCCAGACAGAACTGTGATTAATGACAGGTGCTACAGACTGACAGGTGCTACAGACTGACAGGTGCTATATCTGTGTGTGGTGTGTGTTTTGGTATTCATCACATTGTGGGGACAGACATCTGTTTACACAGTCACGGTGTGGGGACCATTTTCCTCGTGGGGACCTGGTGTTTGAAAAACAATTTAGATTAAAGGGCCCATCTCATGCAAAATCTACTTTTCAGAGCCTTCTACCTTCTAAGAGTGAGTGTGTGGGCCTTGTATTTGTTACCAAAGTGGTTTTTACATTGATTTGCCGTTTTTTTTTTTTTTTTTTTTAACAAATTGCAGCGTATTTCTGCCACCTTACTGGGGCCCCAACCTGGAGCCAGGCCTGGGGTGGGTGCTCGCCAGTGAGCTCCTGGTGGCCGGGCCTTCCCCCACGGGGCCTGGCTGGGCTCCGTCTGAATGAGCGATGTGGGGCTGTCCTCCCGTGGACCCACCACCTGCAGGAGGTTCCATATGGGGCCAGTGCAAAGATCTGGGCGACAGTCGAAGGCAGAGGCCTCGGCAACCAGATCTCCGGACATGGAGACTAGGGGTTTAGGCTCTGGGGACATGGAATGTGTGTGTATCTCTCTGTGTATATGTGTGTGTGTGTGCATGTGTGTACCTCTGTGTATATTATATTGTCCTTGGGACAACGGATGGAAATTAGCCTTAGGCTACAATCTGGTATGTTTACATTTATGTTGTGTCATGTTTTAATTTGATTTGATTGATTTATTTATTGTCATTGTATGAAATACAATGAAACTTCCATAGAGCAGATCTGTAGCAGTAAAAATGAACAAATATAGACACATCCTCACATCCATACCAATAAAAAAAATCATTTAATAAATAAAATAAATTAGATTAAATAGATTATTGCACCGAGTCTCGAACACCGAGTGTTCGTAGAAAAAACAGTCTCCGCTGGACTTTATAACGCTGATGGTGTTCAGGCTCCAGGTCAGATCCTCACTGATCTCCACACCCAGGAACTTAAAGTTGGAGACCCTCTCTACCTCTTCTCCATTGATGCAGAGGCCATTGTGATGATGAATGCATTTGTTTTTCCTAAAATCAATTATGATTTCTCTAGTTTTCTTTGTATTTAAGTGCAGGTCATTGTCTTTGCACCAGGAGGTCAGTGTCAGGACCTCCTCCCTGTAAGCAGCTTCATCACTGTTTGTTATGAGCCCCACAATAGTTGTGTCATCAGCAGATTTGATGACAGTGTTGGAGTTATGGTGTGTTACTGTCATATGTGAAGAGGGAGTAGAGAGCTGGGCTCAGGACGCAGCCCTGAGGCAGACCTGTGCTCACAGTGATGGTGGAGGACAAATGCTGGTCAATTCTGACGTGCTGGCGTCTGTTGGTCAGGAAGTTCTTTATCCAGAGACACAAGGGGGAGAGGCAAGAGTGAGCAGTTTATTAAACAGGTTGGTTGGGCTGATAGAGTTGAATGCAGAGCTGTAATCCACAAATAGCATCCTGACATAATTGTTGGGAGTTTCCAGGTGCGTCAGAGCAGCGTCAGAGCAGCGCAGATGACATCATCAGTGGATCTATTGGTTCTAAATGCATATTGATGCCTGTCCAAATTTGGGGAAATGCATGATTTGATGTGAATGTTTGAATGTGAATGTCATGTTTGTTCATTAACATGTTCTGTCCCAGTCAAATTAATAAATAAATATGTGTGTGTGTGTGTGTTCACAGAGTAAATAAAACACATATGACAAAGAACCAGTAGAACCAGACCAGCAGCTTTCTGTTCAGTTTGTCAAGCGTCCCAGCCCTGTGCAGAAATGAGAGATGCTCTGGTCTGGTCCAGTCTGGTCCAGTCCACAGTAAAGATCCTGAAGAAGTTCGTGTTTGTTCCTTTTGCTCTAAGTCAGTGGCAGTAAAATAGAGATGATCAATAAAATTGATCGTGTCTAATGTTTGTGGAGGTGAAAATGTGTCACTCCAAGAGTTTGTGCAGTGCAGAGACGAGCCACGTTCACATGTGAAAAAACACGTTTGAAAAACCGAGATGTGACTGAAACCTTCAGAACTAAAGACACAAACACACACAGACTCACAAAACACACACAGACTCACCAGAGGCAGCTCACGCTCACCTCCATAGTCTGTCACGACACGGATAAGCTCCCATCAAATAAAAACTGTACACAGGTCACAGATGAGGAGCCTCATTTATAAAGAAGTGGGTAGGAGTTTTCCGAAGCTTCTCCTAGTATCCACAAGTGCGCCACACAAACTTCAAATTTAGAAAACCCTCCGTACACACTGAACGCCACTTGCAACTGGAATCTAGGCATGTAAGCTCATGTCACTTTTCCCACTCCACCTCACCAAGACAGACCACGCCTTCTCCACACCTCCACCTCACCATAAAAGGAGCATGTAAAGTGACTGGTGAAGGAGATTTTCCTAAACATGAGTCGATAATCAGTGGGTTTGACCGAGACACACGGGACAGAGGAAGTAAACACAAAACTTAAAGTGACAACAACGACTCATCTGTTCATTTAATATTTCATCATATTTAGGCAGCACAGTAAAGATGAATTGTTTTCTTGCTGTTTCAAGAGTTTTATTGTTATATTTTTAAGAATCCCTGTGTGTGCCACCTACAACACCAACCTACAACACCTCAACAACACCACTACAACACCAACCACTAACAACACAACACCTACAAACCAACCACCTACAACACCGCCACCTACAACACAATACAACCACCTACAACACCAACCACCTACAACACCAACCTACAACACCAACCACTACAACACAACCACCTACACACCACCTACAACACCAACCTACAACACCAGACCACCTAACAACACCCACCACACACACACACCTACAACCACCTACACACACCTACAACACTACAACACCAACCACCTAAACACCACCACAAACACCACCACCTACAACTACAACACCACCACCTACCACCACCTACAACCTACAACACCA
>NW_026571278.1:0-10411 GCF_026225935.1 Boleophthalmus pectinirostris
GCTCGAGTTCGAATGCCTGTTTTTCTGGATATTTTTGAACTATAAAACCACCTATAATTGAATAAATGGAAAGTAGAGCTGTTTAATGCCATACTGTGGAACATCCCAGGCAGAGCAGTAACATCTCCATAGAAACAAGTAGATGACAAACCCCCAACCAAAAAGTTACACAGTGCACTATCAACTCTAATTACTATTTTATTTTTTTAGACCGAGCTGGAAGCAATCATCACATCTAAGAAGCAACCTACACCTACGAAATAATCATCTTTTATTTTTTTGTTACCATTCATTATCAAATATGAAATCAAATACAGTTTTAGCAACAACTGCACATTGTGGTGTTACAGTAAGATTTAAATACTGTAAACTGGAATACACTTTCAAACCAACAGAAGGTTTGCCAGGGTAAAAGACAAGTCAATAACAGCTCCCAGCCTTTGCCTCTGTAAATGATAACAGAGAAATTAAGGCATCACGTAGACCCTTGTCTCAACCAGTTAAAATTCCAGAGCAGAATTAAATAAAGATTTATTTGTTGTGTCGTGTATTATCCAGTCTAGTGCTTTGATCTCTTGGCTTTATGGCCTTCTGTAGCAGATGCTGGCTTCTTTCGGTTTTTGTTCTTGTTTTTTCACATTGTGTGTTTCATAATAGCGCACACCCACTTTCTTATCCTTCTTCGCCCGTTCTATTGCTCTTTTCTGTTGAGACAAAAATATAAAGGGACAAATGAGACAAAAATGTAATATATGTAATATATAAGTCTTCCGGTCATCTGCGCACATTTTTGTTCAACATAATATCTATTTTCTATTTTCCTACCTGTTTTGATGTCAGTCTGGGGGCTTGAGCAGGCTCGTCATCATCTGCTTTCCTCTTCTTGTTATTTCGTGCTGTAATGAGATAATTACACATGCATACATATTATATTATACCACACAGCAATTAATCAGTATTTTGTATTTGTGTCAAATAAAAAAAAATAAAATAAAATAATATATACGGGTGCCCGCTGTTCTTTCCGGACCTACGTTGAACCAAAACTATACTATGTAAAACTGAAAGGTACATTAGTTATTAGTTTATTCATAAAACTTTAACTTAATTTTGTAATATTTCGAGTGTCATGTGGAGTAAATTCAATTAAATAAAACTAATTGTGCAAGACTGCTCTGCCATCTAATTACACAAATTATTATTGTTGGCATTTGGGTATTTAAGATTTATTCAATGCAGACATCTTCATTTTTTTTTTTTTTTTTTTTTTTTTTACAATAGCGTTCTTGTTTCCACTCGGACAAAAACGTAACACATTAAATGCCGTTTCCATAGTGACGCAAACACTTACTCCCAGCGCGACCGTAACCATCTACTGACAAGTTTACATCCCGTTACATTTTTAAACAATTAACCCTGGAGAACCCAAGACCCCTTTTCTTCTTTGGAAAATTATGAACTATACATTAAATGACTGCTATGAGTCCACTGAACACCAAAATATCAACTTTTTCAATTTTAACCCTTTATTCCCTGATTTAGGATTAGGGTCAATTCTGACCCATTGGGTTTTACGCGTATCATTTCAAAGAATAACAATAGGAAACACTGTCAATGTTGATCACCGCAATAGACAAGAAATGCCAGAAAAGTATCATATACTAACAACGGCTCCGAATGGGAAATTTACAGTGTTCAAGACGCACATCCAGCATGTCAACTCCTCCCATGGAATCATTGTACTCCTGGATGTTCAGCTGATCTGGTCTGGGTTGTCATGGCAACCTGTTCACCTTCAAAGCTCACATCAGGCAACTCAAAGCCTTTCTTTTGCCACTTGTAAGCTTTTGCGGCACGATTTGGCTCCATCTGTGAGCTAGCAGTCTCGGCAAACGGCACATCCTCATCATTGGACGAGTCATTGTCTTGGGCAGAAGATTCACATCATCACTTTCAACATCTGGTTGAAACAATTAATCAGAATCGCTATCGCTGGTTTGCTGAGAAGAGAATTTTGTTAGGGTAGGTTTCCAGCTCAACAAAACACCATTTGGTCAGCTATCTTGTCACTCCCACTCTGGCTCGTGTCAGTTCAATATTTATCCACTAGGTGTCTCTATGCAGGGGCCAGAAGTAGCACTCTGAGCTTTTGAGGTTAAATTTGACTTTTTTTTGGTTTTCCAGGGTTAATTTAGCATCTACAGTAAATAGTTTTTACGTTCCCACCATGATCCCACCGGCAGACTCGCTGCTGAAGTATGACAACCCGGTGCTCATGAGCCAAAGGCCAAGACTCAAGTCTCCAAAGGTGAGTTGTACACAAGTTGCGAACGCTGTGTATTTGTGTGTATACGTATATGTGTGTGTATGTATAACACAACAAAAGGCAATCCTGAACTAAACACAAAGTATCAGGTCACTGCAAAATATATAGCCTGGGCAAAAAAATTGTGTTCAACTTCACAGCTCTGTATCAAATAGTTATCTATTCTTCTATCAATTTCTCTTCCAGGGTCGCAACTTTAAAGTCAGTCCCCAGCAGTCTCCAGACACCACCCCTGTGCCTCCTCCCCCCAAACCAAAACCAGAGACTGAACAACACAATGAAGACATCCTCAGTTCCATACTTCCTCCCAGGTGGGACATTTTCCAACAAGGACATACAAGAACCATTGATTTTTTTTTTTTTTCTTCTTTTTTTCTTTTTTGCTGAATTATTATTTCTTCCACAGAGAATGGATAGAGGGGAATCAATTATTTGTGCAGAAAGTGTCCAGTGCCTCTTCTACAAGATCAGATGTGATTAAACTAACTGAACAACTGGACACAAAGTTACAACAGAAACAGGCCAGACTCACAGGCATCTGCCCAGTGCGCAGGGAACTCTACTCACAGTGCTTTGGTGAGAAAGATTTTTTTTTAAATTATTATTATTATTAAAGGTGCACTATGAAACTATTTGGTTGGGGTCTATCGCCTGCTTGTTTCTATGGATATGTCATTGCTCTACCTGAAATGTTCCACAGTATGCCATTAAACAGATCTACCATTTATTAAATTATAAGTGGTTTTATAGCTCAAATATCTTGAAAAAACAGGCATTCTGGCTGTGAGCGGGGTCGCTCTTTCAAAGATCTGATCTGTAACTTGGTCTAGTTTGGTCTCCCATTAAGATAAAAAGGTTTAATACCATACTGTGAAACATTCCAGATGAAGAAATGCCATCTCCATTGAGAAAATCATTCCAATAGAAAAGTTACACAATGCAGCTTTGAAATGTTCAACCTTCAGTATATTACAGATTGGGTTCACACATTAATCTTGTGGCCTTTACAACTGACAACAATGGCATATAGTATTGAGACAAATCGAAATTGAGTTTTTTGTATCATATGTATTTTTGTATCGTAATAACACTAATACAAATGAATGCAATTTGTGTCTGTTCAGATGAGCTGATCAGACAAGTGACCATAAACTGTGCAGAGAGAGGTCAGCTGCTGTTAAGAGTGAGAGATGAAATAAAGACAACCATTGCAACATATCAGACAATCTACGAGAGCAGTGTGGCATTTGGGATGAGCAAGGCCTTGCAGTCAGAACTTGACAAGTCTGACAGGGAGAAAAAGGTAAATTACATAATTTACACTATTGTTGTTCATTCATTGTTATATTTACAACGAAACCGATTACACAATATGGACTCTTATGAGCTTTAAGATATGTTAGAATGTTGTTATCTCATTAGAAACACACCTAGACCCCTGTGTTTTATTTCATTCACACATGTTTAAGTAATCCTGGATTATTGTACTACTCTTCTGTTTACATCTTCAAAGCTCAAAATTGTAAAAGGTAGCTGTTAACTTGAAAACTGACGCTTCATCACGTTTGGCTTAGTAGAGATTGGAAATTCCAGAGCTGAAATTATCTAAATGGATTCTAGTGAAGGTATACGGAGTTTAAAAACACAGTGGAGCACTTCCTGTATTACAATATCAGATCATAAGGTGGAACAGAGCATTTACAGTTTGAGAGAAGATTTCAGCCTAAATATGTAGTTTGTGTGTTAACCATGACTCCAGGTATGTTTTTGATGAGGAAACAGCATTATAACAGACCAGGAAATAACATAATATGGGCCCTTTAAACTGCATAGGGTCGATCGATGTCAAAAGTCAAAGGTATTGTAATTGACTATAATAATTCCTTTTTTTTCTTTTTTTTTTAACAAAATATCAAAATATGCTTGGTAAGCAACTAATTGTAGTGCCAAAGTATTATCTTTTTTTAATTTTATTTTATTTTTTTTAAGTTTGTTTTTACATGTTTTTGTAAACTAGTTCACTATTCACTTTGATTTAGTTACTGAAACAAACAAAGCCATTGGCCAATATTCAGCATCAGAAAAATCAGACTAGACATCTTATCCTAACAACAATCTAATCCTACAAAGTTTCCAGCAGATGGCACTGTTTGTCTTTTAATATTCAGTCATACTTTTCCACTGTCCCATACCACATTATTGTCTGACAGATTGCAACACTGGAGAGTGAGAAGCAGGATCTAATCAAGCAGCTACAGGAGGAGAAGGCCAAATGTGATGCCATTGAGAAAAGAGAAGCCGAGAGGAGACAGGTAGAGGAGAAGAAGCACTCAGCAGAGATCCAAGTTCTGAACACCTCCAACAAACTGCTCAAGGTAACTCCAAATCTCTCTGGTTTGAAAGGTGCATTTTGTAACTTTTCTGGTGGAGGGTCCATCAAGTGTTTTTCTCCACTGAGACGTTATTGCTTTATCTGGAATGTTTCACAGTATGGCATTAAACCTTTCTATCTTCATGGAGACTGATCCGATCTGTGGAGAGGCAACGTCGCTCGAAGTTCGAATGCCTGTTTTTCTGGATATTTTTGAACTATAAAACCACCTATAATTGAATAAATGGAAAGTAGAGCTGTTTAATGCCATACTGTGGAACATCCCAGGCAGAGCAGTAACATCTCCATAGAAACAAGTAGATGACAAACCCCCAACCAAAAAGTTACACAGTGCACTATCAACTCTAATTACTATTTTATTTTTTTTAGACCGAGCTGGAAGCAATCATCACATCTAAGAAGCAACCTACACCTACGAAATAATCATCTTTTATTTTTTTGTTACCATTCATTATCAAATATGAAATCAAATACAGTTTTAGCAACAACTGCACATTGTGGTGTTACAGTAAGATTTAAATACTGTAAACTGGAATACACTTTCAAACCAACAGAAGGTTTGCCAGGGTAAAAGACAAGTCAGTAACAGCTCCCAGCCTTTGCCTCTGTAAATGATAACAGAGAAATTAAGGCATCACGTAGACCCTTGTCTCAACCAGTTAAAATTCCAGAGCAGAATTAAATAAAGATTTATTTGTTGTGTCGTATATTATCCAGTCTAGTGCTTTGATCTCTTGGCTTTATGGCCTTCTGTAGCAGATGCTGGCTTCTTTCGGTTTTTGTTCTTGTTTTTCACATTGTGTGTTTCATAATAGCGCACACCCACTTTCTTATCCTTCTTCGCCCGTTCTATTGCTCTATTCTGTTGAGACAAAAATATAAAGGGACAAATGAGACAAAAATGTAATATATGTAATATATAAGTCTTCCGGTCATCTGCGCACATTTTTGTTCAACATAATATCTATTTTCTATTTTCCTACCTGTTTTGATGTCAGTCTGGGGGCTTGAGCAGGCTCGTCATCATCTGCTTTCCTCTTCTTGTTATTTCGTGCTGTAATGAGATAATTACACATGCATACATATTATATTATACCACACAGCAATTAATCAGTATTTTGTATTTGTGTCAAATAAAAAAAAAAAATAAATAATATATACGGGTGCCCGCTGTTCTTTCCGGACCTACGTTGAACCAAAACTATACTATGTAAAACTGAAAGGTACATTAGTTATTAGTTTATTCATAAAACTTTAACTTAATTTTGTAATATTTCGAGTGTCATGTGGAGTAAATTCAAGTTCTTGTTTTACACACATCGGACAAAAAACGTAACACATTAAACGCCGTTTCCATAGTGACGCAAACACTTACTCCCAGCGCGACCGTAACCATCTACTGACAAGTTTACATCCCGTTACATTTTTAAACAATTAACCCTGGAGAACCCAAGACCCCTTTTCTTCTTTGGAAAATTATGAACTATACATTACCTATGTTGTTATAATGCTGTTCAAAAGAATATCTATAGTTGTGCATTGTTTCATTCACACGTTTAGCTTTTACCTTTTTGTTTAATGGTTTAAACAATATCTTAAATTATGCAAAATTATGCATATGATTCTAGTGAAGGTGTATGGAGTTTAAAAACACAGTTGACCACTTCCTGTATTACCACATGACATCATAAACCTTTAAAGTATAGTTATCATAAAGAAATTATAATATAACTTCATCCAAAAATACCACATAACTACAGTGAAATAGCACTTTAAAACTGTCTTTGCATAAAATCATATTCTCTTCTTGATTGTGCATGAGTGGCTGTGTGAGGAATAAGTGTGGAGGCAGCTCACCTTATCCCACAGTACATCAGATCATCCCTGCAGGCCACAGCAAACAGAATATCCAAGGTGAACTCATGGGACAGGAGCTAGAATAAACACGACTGTGATTTAGCAAGACATTGGCTTAGCCATTGATGCATTCATTTGTAAGACCTACCTTGTCAATGGTGTCTTTATCTACAGGGACAGACTTGAGCCAGCGTGCCATAGCCCTAGCCTCAGGAGTAGAGCTGTTTTGAGGACAGGAAATTTCATCTATAAAAAACAAAAAACATAAAAGGTATTAAAAGAACTGACAGAGTTGTGAAAACCATTATCCCAATATACAAGTCAAGTTTGAGCACATTTGAGCTGACTGGAGCCTGCAGGCAAGGTGTGGCTGAGGACTCACTAGCACAAGTTTGGAGAAATGTTACAACCACAAGCTACTATGAGTACTAAAGAAGCAATCGAGACCATGTTACGACTTGAGTTATGAATCACGTGTGCCTTTTGTTATAGTGTTGAGATAACTGTGCAATGGATTAACTGAAAGGAAATTTAACATAGGGAACATTTCCCAGTATTTCTGAAGGAATAAAAACATGACATTTCATATTTGAATTTCGTATCTCTACTGAACTCAAGGTAAAAGGTAGATTGTTTCTTGAAAAACTACAACGATATGACATCACAAGGTGGACATTGGGACACTGGTGGAGAATTTTGAGCTTTGGAGATGTTGACAGACTAATAATAAAGGATTATTCAAACGTGTGAATGTGAATGAAACAAAACACAACTCCCAGTATGTTTTTGAAAAGGCAACATTATAACATGGCTTAAAGGTCACAGGAATCAATGTTATGTAATATAGGACCTTTAATTAGTACACACACAATATAATCAGATCTTGGATTGAACAGTACTATGACTATGTTTACCACGACAGTTTATAATGTACATATTGTTACCAGTGCTGGTGTTTCTTGAGTTCTTGAGTGCATCTATCTGCTGCTGTTTCCTCTGGAGGGACTTTCTCAGTAAGTCCTGGTACTCCCTCTCCTTCTCACTCAGCTGCCTCAGCAGTCTGCCACACACACAGGAACAGAGCTCACTCAGCACTAAGCACCATCAATATTACTTCATGTTAATCACTAGTTTGTCTCCAAGGGTCTGATAATTTACACTGGAACACTGTCACTTTATAATTAAATTGCACAGTTTAACTTTTCTGGTAGCGAAAACCGCACCGCCAGTTACTTGTCTCCATGGAGATGTTATTGCTTTAGCTCCAATATTCCAAATTATGGCATTAAACTTTTCAATTTCCATGGTGACCCCACGCACAGTAAGAATGCATGTTTTTATGCACTTTGAGCAATAAAAATACCCATAACTGAATAAATGCATCTTATATAAGTTTAATACCATATTTTGAAACATAACGGGCAAAGCAATAGCATCTCCATGGTGTCGGACCCCGAACCTGAAAACTCACACAGTGCAACTTTAAGTGAATGTACTGTACCTGCTTGTCTCTAATCGCAGCTCTCTCAAGGATTCGCTGAGGGGACAGTTTGGGTCTGAAGGAGGGCTTGGGATCTGATTAAATGTTGCTGTGGGCTGGTTGTCAAACTGTAAACGTCCCTGTGGTTCTGGGACATTTACAGGCGTATCCAAATCTGCTGGCTGCTCCTCGGGACTGCAGTCTTCGACCTCAAAGGAAGACTGCAACTGAAGCTTGAGCTCTGCAATAAAGATATACATTTACTGTTATGATGTTGTCCAATATTTGCACCAGTTCACTTCAGAAAGAAAAAGTTATTGCATGTGTCATCAATCAAGTCAGTGTTTCCCAAAGTGTGTGGTACACGTTCCACTGGTGGTATGTCAATTCTTTCAGGTGGTACTTGGATAGCGCTTCAGTTTGTTGATTTACCAAATTTGAAGTTATTTTTAGTAAATTTTTTTTCCACCTTTGGATAATTTATTGTGTAGAAATACCGTGGAGATGACGTAGTCCATTTTTAGACCTGGTTTAGCCCTAGATTAGATGTGGAATAGTCCTGTTATATATTTTAATTTAGTTCTGGTGGTATTCGGAAAGCCACATTTTTACTTTGGTGGTACTTTGGTGTGAAAAGTCGGAGAGTCACTGGCCTAAGTGAACAATCTATGAACATGGTAATAAAATGTATGAAAATAAACACTAAATGTTTACCATGTTAAATGGTATAATATTGACTACCCATTGACTAGGCCATACTTAAACATATGTCATTATATTAAATGTGCAGTCATTTATTAAATTTTAACTTTCATTGTCAGTAATGTTGTTTTACTTAAACATAAAAAAAAAAAAATATATATAATATATAATATATATATATATATATAATATATATAAATCACTGTGTTTTTCTGTATAAATTCTGAAATACTGTATCTAATGGAGTGAGTTGTGTAACACAAACACTAGAAACATACATTATAGAAGTCATATTTTGCCTATTGGCAAAACGTTGGTATCAATTTACTGACAGCCCTATCTTATATGTGTGTATGTGTGTGTGTGTGTGTGTGTGTGTGTGTGTGTGGGTGGGTGTGTGTGTGGGGGGGTGTCTGTGTGGTGTGTGTGTGTGTGTGTGTGTGTGTACACAAACGGATCTGTCTGTCTGTCTGTACTTTATTTAGTTTTTTTTGTTGGTTTTGTCACTAATTGGCATTGTAAAACTTTCAAATTTCACTGGTACCTGGAAGAAGAACTGTTATGGCATCCTGTACAGCTTGCCTCAGCAGATTATCCAAAGCAAACATCCAATGGGGCTTCACCTGCTGCTGTCTCAAGACTTTCTTCACCTACACATAGAGAAAAATGTGGAAAAAACAATGTTCCTCTCAAATACAGCCAACAGCTTTGACCACAAGGGCTGTGTCTCAATTCTCTTTCCTTGCTTCCTTCTCCTTGATTCCTCTCCTCGATTCTCCATTTTCAGCTGTCAATCAAATGTGTCATAGTAAATGGTGTCCCAAAGAAAACCACAGAAGGAAGGCGTAAACATGAGGGAGGCTTTACAAGGCAGACATCAGATAAAGTAAAATCTTAGTCAAATTTTATTGGTCTCAGTGAGGAGTTTATATCCTCTCTCCTCACTGTGTCTCATCTGTGAGTGGGACTTCCTCACCCATTTCCTGCAGAATCAAGGAGAGGAATCAAGGAGAATGAAGTGAGGAAAGAGAAATGATACACGGCCAAGGAAAATGTGAGCTCTGGCAACTTACTGCATCCTGGAAGCTGAAGAGCACCACCTGCAGGCTGTTCAGGGGTACTTTTTCAGAGAGCAGCCTTTTCCGCAGGTTCAGGAGACTCATGGTCAGCTGTTTCTTGTCTGGGGAGCGAATGTTGTTTCGCAAGCAGATAATGAGTTCTGTAATGTCTTCGTCAGAGAGGCAGGACCCATCCCCATCCTTAGAGAGATGAAGAGATTTATTATTATAAGTTCTGAGCATTGATCATGTGTACTGTAAACACTACAGGGAAAGCAGTCAGCCATGTCATATACTCTGATAATGTTTTGCCAAGTCACATGAAAAAGCTAGACAGAAATAAGGAAGAGAGTCTTGAGTTATTTTTACTCGGTGGAAAAATGTTACCATTTATCTAGTATCATTTTAAAACTTAAAAATAATAACAACATAGACCTTAAGGAAGATGTTAAGATATACATATAAACACACTAGATTTAAAAAGTACTATTTCTGAACACTATCAATAACTTACACTGCTTAGATATCTGTGGGTTTCTGAATGATGAAAAGTTAGGATTAGGAACATTAGCATAGCAATTATTCAAAGCAATGTT
>NW_026571279.1:0-10374 GCF_026225935.1 Boleophthalmus pectinirostris
TGTTATGTTTTACCTGTCAAAAATCTGGACACACTTTTTAATCTAAGGTTGTGTCCGAATGTCCCCTTTAGTTCCTATTGTCTCATTCACATAGTTCTGTACTCTTTAGCGCCCTCTGTAGTGGACTCATTCACAAAGAGAGTCAGACATACAGCTCACTACAGTCAGGTGGCGTGACTCTGGTGTCAAAGTGAAAAAACTCAGCTAAACTCTGATCAAACTTGATTTCTTCCCCAAAGCTGTCACCATACTAAATAAGAACTGTTAATTTTTTTTTTTTTTATTATTATTAATTCTTGCACTTTGATGGAGCAGCTCTGAATTTCATTAAACTGTATAATGACAATAAAGGCTTTCTATTTCTATTTCTATTTCTGTCATGCAGTAAATAATGATCAGATCAGACTGGCGTAGAGTGACCAGACGTCGCTATTTACCCGGGACAGTCCCAGTTTGGAGCCCTGTCCCCCCCGTCCCAGCAGATTTATCCAAAACCAGTGATTTGTTCTAGATTTATACAAAAAAATGTCCCAGGTGTCCCAATTTTTGACCAGTTTGATCTAAACTAAGACTAAACCTCATTTCACCACTGCACTATTTTAGATAAGGACAATCTGCTCAATTTTAATTATTTTGTTGATTTAAAATATGGATGTTTTGTCTATAAAGTTTTGCATGAACTTGCCTCCCCTCCGTTACAGCTTTTTATTAAAGTAAAGACTGTCAGAGGGATGGGAACTAGAGCCACAGCCCGGGGGAACTGTGAGCTCCACACAGACGCACCACATTCAGACAAAGTGTGTCTCAGTCAGAGGTACTAAATTTTTGAACAGTTTCCCACTATCAATAAGAGAAACTCCAACACATGCCAGTTTCAAATCTCACTTGAAACAGCGGCTAAAGGAAAACCAGACTTGTCTACACTTTTAGTTTAGAACTGTCACTTGTTATTGTTTTTGGTGTTACCTGTCTAGGGACTACAGATGGAAATGAGCATTCTTGCTATAATCTGTCATATTTACACTGCAGTGTGCAGATGTTCATTAATATGCACTGTCCCTATTCAATAATAAATAAATACATAAATAAATAAATAAACTAAGACTAAACCAGGTCTAAAGCAGGACTAAAACAGGACTCTCACAATTTTTGACTAATCTGATCCTCGTCAACAGTAAAGAAAAGCATAAATTATCATTTGTTTAGGCAAAATACACAAAACCGGGTATGCAAATAATAAAAAAACAAACAAAAAATAAATAAAAAATGCAGCATCGGATTATATGTGATGTGAGAATCCGCAATGTTACTCGCTCTTTTCACAGTTTTATTTATACCAACTATCCCAACCCGGGTGTGTCCAAATCTGGTCGCTCTAGGCCAGGGGTGGGCAAACTACATATTCCATATTAATCTTTTTAATCCTGCCCGCCAAACTTGAATAATAATAATAATTTTCAGTGTTTTAAAAGTCATTTCAATAAATAGTAAATACCGTGGGACTTGTAAGACAGATATTTTGTTGTAATGCTTTGTAATGGTTTTCAATTATGGGATATTTCAATAACATGGGCTCTGTTTTCTACATATCCCATGTTATTTTTTTCTCTTATGAGGTGGATTACCAAAAAACTCCATCCATCTGCTCCTGGTCCGACTCTTCCATCAAATTTTAGAACCTTTTGTTGCCCACGAGTCAAAAAGTTTGCGCACCCCTGCCCTAGACTCACACACAAGTTTTTATGGACTAATAATAACCAGTCTTAGTCTTAGCCACGTTGGATGTCACACAAACAGACTGGATTATTTGCTTTTTGTCTGAGATGTGGAAATGTTTGGTCTTTTAACAGCTCAAGCTAAGGTTAACGACTAATGCCAGCACCGTTTATTTAAGATTGTTTTATTCATAACCAGGATCAACAGTGCCATAAACCAGAGCTTTTATCTACTTCATTTATTAGTGTTGTGTCCAGTCATAAACATCTGTCTGTGTTTGCTGTTGTTTTTCTCTCACAATGCACTGTGGTCTAATACCCTCTACTTTTCAAGGTGCACTACATTTTCACCAACTGGACATTTGGACACCCCTAAAAGTGTCGTGACTCCTAAGTGGGGAATGGAAGCTTTTTTTTTATAGTGTATTCTAAACAGCCCCGTTTGTTTTGATCGCTTTTCACTCTTGGCATCATTAATGAACACACCTCTGAAGTTAGGGTGACCAGACACATTTACTCGGGACAGTCCCAGTTTTGAGCCCTGTGCCCCCTGTCCCAGCAGATTCATTCAAAACCAATGATTTGTCCCAGTTTTATACAAGAAATGTCCCTGGTGTTCCCTATTTTTGACAAATTTGACTTATGCCAACAGTAAAAAGGGGCATGAATTGTAATTTGTTTAGGTAAAATACAAAAAAGCTGCGAAGAAAATGTGACTATACCGACTCACATTTTAGTCATGAATGGGCCAAGAGCATAAAAGTTTTCCTTAATTGCGCACTTGTTTTACAATTTTATTATTACCAACCATCTCAAACCTAGCCTGATTCATCAGCCGGTTTCACTTCGTGGAAACCGTCTGACCTCGCAGCATTAGGATTTGTTCGCTCAACGGTAGGTAGGTACTTTTTTATTTAACCAATCGCTGCTATTTGATCGCATGTAATGCGCCAAATCTCGTAGGAAGAGCAATAACGTCTTTCCCCTTGATAAAATTCACCAAACATTCTCTTTGTTCCGGCTTTAAATCCTCGATCTCAGGAATCGTTGCCAACACAGAATGTCTGTCTTCGTCTACATCCATCTCGACGCTTTGTTTACTGTTGTGCCGTACCACAATAGGGACCCAGACAGGTGCAATGAGTTTGATGTCATAGCTTTTTACGAACCGTCTAGTGTATTCTGATTCCTGACCTAGTGACTGGAAAGAAATGAAATTGAGCGGAGGCACTAGGTGGCACCAGCCTGGCTACCCCAAACCAGTCCCAGTTTTTAATTCTGAAAATCTGGTCACAATACTCTGAAGTGAAAACCATTTTGGGATTCTTGATCATGAAGCTCACTGAGAGAAGATCAAGGGTTTGCAGCAGGGTCAGGATACTCTGAGGGATCTGAGTCAAAAATTCAACATTTTTCTTTGCTACATAATTCCATATGTGATCAATATGAGTGTGCAGGGTCCTGATTAAGTTTAATTCACATCAAAAAAGTCCAAGTCCAGAGAGAGCAGTGCTTACAGTTAGTATCACACTCTCAGGGAATGTTGATGACTACTGCAAAGTATCACATTATATAGTAGGGATGTAACAATATCCAAAATATCGTGATATCGTATCATCAAAGTCTCACAATAATACCGTGGGCTGTCACAATATATCGAATCACAAGTTTCATTGCTTAAATGCAGGTTTTATAGTTGCAACAGCTTTTGAACATCGGGAACTACATATCCCATGATTCATTTCAGTGCAGACAACATAAAGAAATATGTTTTTGACTTGAATTCTTGGGATTATGATGGAAATAATTCACACCAAAATCTTGTCAAGGTATTTTAAAAGCAAAAAAGTGTCTCATTTACAATTATATCAGCCTGTCCAAAATATCGCAATAAATATCGTTACATCCCTAGTGTATAGTTAATCTAACACGGGAACTGCTTATGACGGAGGAAATACATGACTAAACACAAACTATATTACAGTTCCCAATTAGCATTTTTACAGAGTGATAATTTGTAGTTTGTATTTTTGACAGCCAAAGTAAACACACACAGATGCAGCGTATGGTGAAACTGAATTCGATTAGCGAGCCAATTAAAACCAATCGCAGATACATACCTGCGTGTAAGTTGAAGCTAATCAAAATTAATAGCCTGGAGCACCCTGGGTAATTACTTAAGATGGTAGAGCTTCTAAAGAGGAGAATAGGAAGATAAATCAAAGCTCATCAGATGTTTACGCTTCAACAAGAGATAAATGACTATACCAGACGAACGAAATAAACTTTGATCTACACAAATTCAGGATACACTGGCAGCTATTTTCAAATGTCTCCAGTGAGTGATTAAAATATCGTCTTAAATCAACATATTATATAGACTCAAAATGGCCGCCTATACACAAACGATGCACAAACACTAGACTGAAAGAGGGAGGAGGGTGTACTGTACAAAAAGAAGTGAACCAACTATTTGAAACATTTCATTTTCACATCTTCACATCTACCGCTGCAAAAAAAGAATAGGCACATTAGTTGAAATGACTTGAATTCAGTACGTAGAACTTGCTATAACTACTTCAGATTCAGACTTTCCAGTGACACCATGCTGGAGGTGTTTATACATGTATCTCTATGGTGCAGTGTTCACCGGTTACCATGGTGACATGATGCACACGTCTCAAAACTCAAGAGCAAATGCAAAATGGATTTAAGTAATAATATATCTTTATCAGATCAGGTCAGGTTGTATTAAAACAAAACTCAGATTAAAGCCTGACTGGAGCAGTGCCTCTAGTCAGAGGTGGAGTTAGTGATTTCGGGGCCCTAGGCGAATTTGAGTTTGGGCCCTCACTATAATGTTTTTTTTTTTTATATATATATATATGTTTATTGTCTGTTTTTGCCACATTGTTCTTGAGACATGCACATCTCTGTTTATTTGAATTATGGTGGGTTGGAAACTCGTCTTATTAGTTCGGTCGCCTACTAGATAAACAGAACTGAAAGTAGTTATATTTGTTTTCTAGTACAATTACATTTTTGTTTACATCTATTACATGTGATTATTATTATTTTTCTTATGATTATTGTTTAAAAGTAAACTACTTTCATTTAATGTCATACTGAGAGAAAATCAAATCGCTCTGAGGCCTCGACCATTAGTAGCACTGAGGGCAAATGGTTGGGGGCCCCTCCAGGTTTGGGGGCCCTAAGCAGCCGCCTACTTTTGCCTAATGGTAGCACCGCCTCTGGCTGTAGTTAACATCACCCCTCAGGAATGTTGATGACATCAGCTGTAGAGTATCAATGATTGGTTGTTTGGTAGTAGGGCTGTAAAAAAAATATATTTCAGTGATATATTGTGATACTTCATTGCATAATTCTTGTATCAACTCAAAATGCATCCAAAATGATTTTTTAACGTCATGTTTTTTATGAAAATGTTATAAGTTAAATTTACTATTCTTATGATTTAAAAATGAAATAAATTGCATTTCATCCAATTTTGTTCTCATAAAAGTTTACTCAACCATAATAATACATGTAATTATTGATAAATCACAATATATCATCCTTTGTTTTAGCATTAGAATTGTAGTATTGTAAGTATAAGTATCGTAAAGCCAGATTCATGGCAATGCACACTCCTAGTTGGTAGGTGAAGTTTTTCTCATATTTATGTTGTAGTAGATAGTAATTCACATTTCAAGCAGTTTTCTTTGTACACTGATTTCAACTTTTGCCTTAAAGTAGAAAAAATGGAATTGAAGCCAATGGGAAATCACCCAAAATAAACCAAATAAGCATAGCTAATCATGGTTTACTAAATTTAAACTAGTACAAACAGCTCCATTAGGATGATTATTCTCAACTCAAGTCATTTGAACTAATGAGCAAACTCATTTTTTTGCCGTGTATTAACAGCAGTTTCCTTTTCACATACACATCTTCACATGTTATGATTGTTCAGACAAAAATGTTACAAGATCATCACAAATAAAACACCGCGGCTACTTTGCTCTTCGAATAACAATGACGTCCTTCGTGTGCTTTTAGTCTTGGCTGCTGGAAAAAGCCAAACTAAAACTGGATAATTGAAAATGTTCGTACAAATATGCAAGACGGTACGTAACAGCCCGGATGAATCTACAAGAAGAGCTGCAAAAACGGTAACACCAACACAAACGCGTGACTTTATACATCGAATAAAAATGCTACAATTAAAGCCGCACTGTGTAACTTTTCTGGTGGAAGTTTTGGCCTTTTTCTTCTGTCCATGGAGATGTTAAAGCAGTTTGTGTAAATCCTTCATTTGTTCAGGTAGAGTCTGCAGCAAACGAAACTGAATTCTGTCAGTTTTGTTCCACAGTATGGCATTAAACTTGTCTATCTCCACGGCGACAAACAGGCGCAGCAATCGGGCCAAGTTACAGGTCATGTCTGCGGAGAGGCGACCACGCTCACAGTAAGAATACATGGTTTTCAAAGTCTTTTTAATGAATGAAATGTCTAGTATTTGTTCTTTATACTCCACTGCATTTTTGAACAAGATTGAAAAGTAAAAGTATTTTTTGTGATGTTTCTTTTTAACAATTTCATAATTTGTATAATTTGTCATTTATAAACCAAAATATAGAAATAAAACAGTTGAAAAAAAACCTGTCCAATTCAAGAATACATGGTTTTCAAGGTCTTTACCGAATGAAATATCTGGTATTTGTACCTTCTACTCCTACACTTTTGAGCAAGATTGAAAAGTAAAAGTATTTTTTGTGATGTTTCTTTTTAACAGCTTCATAATTTGTATAATTTGTCATTTGTAAACCAAAATACAGAAATAAAACAGCTGAATAAAGTGTTTGATTCAAGAATACATGGTTGTTTAGGGATTGTGTTAAGACTTCTCGTCAAACTTCGAAAGTGGTTTTATACAGCACTTGGTTCTAATGTGTGAGAAAAATGTATTGTCAAATGTTGTTTGGAAACCTACTTATTTATAAGCTAATGTAAATAAATGCACATAAGTACAGCTTTAGACATTGTAATAGAGGGATTTGACACTTTGCAAAACGTATGCATAGTTTGGGCTTACATTTTAGTTAAATTTATAACTTTTTATGTATTTATTTCTTATATATTGTATTATTATTATTATTAACAAATTAACAGTTCTCATTCAGTATGGTGACAGCTTTGGGGAAAAAGCTGTCCCTGAGTCTATTGGTCCTAGCTGGAACTGACCTGAAGCGCCTGCCAGAAAGCAACAGGTTGAACAGGTTGTATTGTCTTTAATTATTTTCTTCACTCTGCTCTGGAGTTATATAGTGTGGTTAAGGAAGGCAGAGGGCTTCCAATAATGTCCTGTGCAGTCTTGGTCACCCTCTGCAGGCACTTCCTGTCAGCCTCTGTGCAGCTAGAGTGCCACACTGTCACTGCAGAGGTCAGCAGGCTCTCAATGGTGGAACGATAGAAGGTCACCAGCAGGCTTGTGTTTAGTTGCTCCTTCCTGAGCACCCTCAGGAAGTATAGCCGCTGCTGGGCCTTTTTGACCAGTGCTGAGGTGTTGACTGACCAGGAGAGATCCGCAGAGATGTGAACCCCAAGGAATTTGAAGGACTCCACTTGCTCCACACTTTGGCTGTTGATGTACAGGGGGGAAGGGGTGCCTCTGTTCCACCGAAAGTCCAGGGTGAGTTCCTTAGTCTTGGTGATGTTCAGTGCCAAGTTGTTAGTTGCACACCACTCGCTGAGTCAGGACCTCATCTCTGTAGGGTGCTTCATTCCCCTCTGTTATCAGCCCTACCACTGTCGAGTCATCAGCAAATTTGACTATGATTTTCTCTGGGTGGGTGGGACTGCAGTCGTGAGTGTAGAGTGAGTAGAGGAGTGGGCTCAGCTCACAGCCCTGGGGGGAGCCGGTGCTGAGAGTGCGGATGGATGATAGGTGGGGGACCCAGTTTCACCTGCTGGGGTTGATTGAAGAGAAAGTCCTTAATCCAAGAGCAATAGTAGTAGGAGTAGTAGTAGTAGCAGCTGCTGTAGTAGTAGTAGTAGTAGTAGTAGTAGTAGTAGTAGTAGTAGTAGTAGTAGTAGTAGTAAAACAGCAGTACAAAACTGGACCAGTAGTTAAAGTAAAAACAGAACCTGACTAGATAAAAAAGATAAGTTTCAAAAGTGTACCATTATTCAGCAGTTTCATTTCAGAAATATAACACTCTAACAAAAGATTTCCCCGTCACACAAAATGACTACAATTTCCAAATCCGAACTTTTTAATATTTTAACAGCGCATACAGTCTGGGAGAAAAGTTTAGCGTTTGTTTAACAAGGTTTCTCATTAAACTGTGCAGGGTCCTCGTCTCTTGGCGCGTTCGCTTGGAGTCGCCCGTATTATGCGTTAGTGGGAAGGGAAGGTCACTGCTGGGGGCTACGTTTTGGCGTTTGGATGCTAAGAGGCTGTTGTGAACTACGGGTGCTTTTCTTTTCTAACAAACTCACTCACCTGTTTCAACCTTCAGCAGTCTGAGGAGAGAGACTGTATAAGTGAGTCATCAGGCGCACACAGAAGGGTTAAGCTCCGCCGTTGTTTCATCACTGATCTTGCTGTGACCCGCTACACAAATAACAAACCTGTGTCTGTGCAGTAACAGGCTACATCTACTACACAAGAATTACTCATGTAGGCATTGTGTTAGCTGTAGTTACTGATGGTGTAGTAAGATTGAATAAACAAATGTGGAAATGTGAAAAACGCCACGTTCAGATTGCAGGGTTTAATGCTCAATTTGGATTTTTTTGCGAGGTCGTTCACATTTCCAATTAAATGCGACTTGTATGTGATCTCCAGTGTGAACTTTAAACGCCCCTAAAGTGTCCCGCATGAGCATCTGGTGATTTTAAATTCATTGTTGTACTGGAGTCAGAACATGTAAAGCTTATTTGTTTTAAGGAGGAGATTAAGGAGAAGAAGAACGACGCTTTTGGTCATGGAGTTTTGTGGGAGAGTGGCAGCAACGTCCGTCGACACAGATTTCATACACAATTTTCGTGATGAGAAGAGCATTTTTGTACATTTATGAGCGCCTACTTGTACCACTCTCACTCTCTGGTTGGCTGCCTTTCTTACAGTTTCTGCCTAGTTCAGCGCAGCATAGTGACGTTTTTCGCTTGTTGATGACGTGTAGGTGGGATGAATGCGACCTGGCCGTTCAGATTCACGTCGCATGTCAAAAGATCAGATATGTACCGGTTTTAGGAGCACATATCCAAGTGGCCTGGGTTGCATTTGAAAAAATCTGATTTGTGTTAGATAAGATCAGATACAGGTCGAACAGGGGGGACAAAATCAGATTTGGGTCACTCCAGGCTTCAAGTGGTAACAAGCTATACACCAGAAAAAATAAATAAATAAAATAAATAAAAGACAAGTTAAAGGTGCACAGTGTAACTTGTCCGTCACCTGATTGTCCCCATGGACATGTGTCTACATGGTAAATTTGCCATCTTTCTTCTACTCGTTCTCCTCCTCCTCCACCTTGTTCTTCTTCCCTTTCCTCCTTTTCGTTCTTCTTCTCCTCCTCCTCCTCCACCTTGTTCTTCTTCCCTTTCCTCCTTCTCATTCTTCTCTTTCACCTCCTCCTTCTTCTCCACCTTCTTCTTCCCTTTCTCCTTCTTCTCCTCCTTCTTGTTCTCCTCCTTCTTCTTCTTCTTCTCACAGTAAGAATGAATGTTTTCTGAACAGTAAATAAAAGCTGTAGTTAAATAAATGCAAGATAGTTGGTTAACTGTCTTGCATTTATTATTTCGTTAAAACATTAGTTTAAAACCATGTTGTGGACAATTTAAACCGAAGCATTAACATCACCGTGGAGACAGGTGCGGGCCCTCCAGAAAAGTTATACATTGCACCTTTAAAAGTCCGCTGTGTAACTTTTCTGTTGAAGGGTATGCTGCTGTTGCTTTGCTTTAAATGTTTAACAGATTAGCATTTTGAATTAAGTGTTTTTGCATCAATATATCTTGAACACAATTATAATGAACCTTCTTTCACTCTCAGTCTGGCACTGTTACCCAGAGAGCATCACCTTTAATTGTAAGTGGCTCAGTCTTCTGTTGTTTTGTATGTCTTTGTCAAAACTGTGATCCTGGTTGTGACATCGGAAGTGACATGTAAAAACTGTTGTATAATTTATTTGTCATTAAGAGTCTAATTCAAGCACAAACAAGCTGTTATAAGCCATCATGTTGAAATGTAAAGCTGCACTGCAACTCCTTGGAGATCATATTGCTTCTCTTTAAATGTTCCATAGTATGACATTAAACTTAAATCTTACATTGAATACAGTTACAGGTGTTTTTATTGCTCATAAGTTCAACAAAAAACATGTATTCATACTGTAAGCAGGGGAACGTTTCCACAGATCTGACCTGTAACTTGGATATGTTAAACGTCATACTGTGGAACATACCAGGACAAGCAATAACACCTCAGACCCTCCACCACAAACATGACACAGTGCACCTTGAAGTGAAATAATAATGCACAAGCTCATATCTTTCAGACAAGATAAAAAATGTTGTTTCCACTCAATCGCAGAAAAAAAGAAGCATAGCTCGTGCATCTCTTGTTGTCAGGAGGAGGCCATGGTGGGCGCGT
>NW_026571280.1:0-9881 GCF_026225935.1 Boleophthalmus pectinirostris
AATTTTTTGTCAACAACTTGAAAGAATATCAAGGTTTAACTTTTACCCTGTTGGAGTGTAACTCTTTCCTACATTCTGATACTTTACTTATTTCAATAGTCCCTCTAGTTTCTGAATAAGAGACATTTGAATGTAAAAAATCTGCCCCTATTTCCCTCCGTTACCACTTGACCGGACTCCAGTGCCAAATGGACTGGGTCAGAGCGGTTCTGTGCTGTCCTCTGTGCACGGGATCTGTGCGGCGAAAGTGAGAATGCGCTTGTGTCCTCCGTGCTCGAGGACAGCGCGACAGGTTCCGAGGTGATGCAAAAACATCCTGACAGAAGCGCGAATCCCATTTGGTTGATTATATGTTGTTCTGAGCGTCCGTTCACGCAATTGGTTCTTCCCGGGGAAAGCGTTTCTCAGGCCGAGGCACCAAACACCACTCCCCGTTCCAGCTCATCTGGGCCAGACATGAACCGGAGCTGCTCCCACTGGTTCAGGAGTCTGGGTTTGGACCACTGTTCCCCAGTTTTATGGGTGTATCCTCATGCATAACAACAAACCGAAGATGACAAAAAAGCCTGTAGCAGCTGAAGTGTGTGTTTTCTTCTGGTCGGCGTAAATACATTGGTGTCTTTGTCCAATCAGAACACTTCCCCACCCCCAGACGCTCAGCGGAATTAAATAAAGCCGATTTAATGTGTTTTCCACGTAAACCTCAATTCAGAATTATTATTTCCATGTAAAACTCGAAGGACAATATTTTAATTCCAAACTAGAACAGGTTCTATGTGATTCACTTGAATGACCCAATTGATCAAGAAAAAGGCGACTGTATCCAAAAAGCGACAAGTTTGCAGGTCTGGACTCGACTTTTATCGCCAACCTTCTGTGAATTTAAAATCACGTATCTGAAGTTTTGCACCACATTTCACAAATAATAATAACAGTTTTGTCTTGTATCTGAACTCGAAGTGCAGACTCTGATCCTTTGAACAATTAAGAGTCTCAAAGCGAGTTTTTATTTTACTGAAGACAGGACACAGCTGACGCGACTGTGCTCCGCAGATGTATCCCACTGCAGTGTTTGTGATCGGAGATTTAATATCTCATATGAATCTCCTCGTGTCTGTGGTGTGCAAATTTTGTCGCTTGTTTAAAAATCATTACAATTTTTATATTTATTTAACTAATAACTTTATTTAGATGTTAAAAAAGGTTTTTTTTTTTTTTTTTGAAAATGCTGTCTTAGCTGAAAACAATGTACTAATATGTTTTTTAGATTTCACTTTTATTTTTGGTGCAGTCTATCGTCCTTTTACACTTCAACTCTACCTCAACTTTGTTTTCTATTCCCATGTGGTTTTATATCTGTGTGATCCCTCAGCAGTCCAGGTAGCTTCTGTAAGCGTAAAATAGTCTATGTGCTCTTATACTTGTTCTGAAACAGCTCAAGATCATTCTAAAGCTTCAGAAAAGCTTCATTTCTGTCCTGTGAACGTGACTTTTTTATTATCGAGACTTTGACAACCCTCTCTGGTTTGAAACATACAAATACTGACTCATTTTCATTCCAAAATCATTTAAAACAACAGAAACAACTCCCCAATGTTAAATGTGTTTAATATGTTGTTGATTTCCATTATGATTCAGGTTTATTTTTTACATAACATCTTGTGTTACGTGTTAAATGTTTAATATGTTGTTGATTTCCATTATGATTCAGGTTGGTTTTTCACATAACATCTCATTGGTAGCTGCGGTGAGAGCGGCCACCATGGTCACGAACTCTGTGAAGTCCACAGATCCGCTGCCGTCCATGTCCAGACCAGTGAAAATTTGATCCACTGCTTCTGGGTTATTAGAGGCCTGAAAACAAGAAGAGAAGAGAAGGCTTAGGTTTCAGGATTGTCCAAATAACATGGATTTAAACACTTTTCCGGCGTGTGTCTTAATGTGAAAATTAAAGGAATAACTCAAAAATGTCCTAACGTTACAAGGGCGGTCAGGGCATCAGGGCAAGGCCGTGACGTCATATGCAAGGTCTCTATATGGTGTTTTAATAACATTATCTCGTTTCATTTCACTCTGAATTTAGTTCTACACTTCATCAGCCTGGGAAAAGTGAAATGTCATGATTATATGTGACAGGTCGAAGTGTTGAATTGACATGAAAATAGGCTGAGGTATGACTGTTGGCGTCACCATGTATGTTTTGGTTCGTTTGAGGGCTTGACCTTTGGCTCCGCCCACATCTCAATGCTGCTCTGTGATTGGTCGCCCTGCACCTGCCGGGCCCTGTCGCACCAGCGAGGGCCAAAGTCTTGTGAGTTTGTGACTCACAAATATCATGTGAATCCATGTTGCTGTGCAGGGTGAGCCTGCAGGGGCCATTTTCAGTGCTACGTGACATCACAAAAGACTGCTGTTTGTGGGAGGAGTTTATGTGCTTTGTCTCGTTTTAAAATAAGTAAATAAATATCTTCAGTCGATTGATTATGAAGCTAACTGAAGGCACTGATCTGTCTGAAGGGAAAAGGTGCCCAAACATAACAGACATCCCACAGGCTACTCACCAAGCCCTCAAACTCTTTCTTTAAAAGTGCAGCCAGCTCTTTTTTATCGAGAGTTCTATTCCCCCCGGCGTGTTCATGAAACACCCCAATCAGTGCTGCCATCGCCCCCTGGAGTGCAGACATGATGACGCGTCTGCTGTAAGACAAAAAACAAACAAATATTACAACAATTTTACCAAACTGATGTTAATCTTAGTCAACAAACGTCGTCTGTTCCTGTGCACATCGTCCATGTCTGTAAAAATTCACCCAATTTTTTATCTCCTGTTCTGCAAACTCAGAGCTCCTCAGGTCAACTCCTTATGTAACAGATAATACTCCCTACAACTATACAAACAAAGTAAAGTGTGGCACTTTTGAGGATTTTAAAATAGAAACTATAGCAATTTTAGTAAAATAATTATAATTTAATTGTGTGTATAAATGTAGAAAGTAATAGCCCGTGACTAAACTAAATACAATGAAATATGAATCTTCTACAAAAAAAGTTAATAAACAGAAGAAAAATCTATAAAATTTGGCAGAAAATCTCAGATAAAACACTCACTTGGTTTGGAGAGTTTTCGGTTGTGCAGAGGTTGAGGATGTGTGCAGAGTGAATCGTGTCATATTTCTTAAATAGCCTGGCACGCCCGACCCGCCTCGTTTGTTTGCCCACAAACGATGTTACGTAACCGTGGTTCTGGTTCATCAGGTTAAATTACAACAGTTGTTTTCTGAGATGTTTTACCTGCAAGACATTCGTGGAAAAAAATAACTGTGATATTCCGAACCTACATTATAATGATCAGGGATTTAATATATAAGTTTAATGCCATACTGTGGAACATTCTAGTCAAATCAGAAAAGTTACACAGTGCACCTTTAAAAAAAACAATTCTATATAAATATTACGGGTGTAACAATTCACAAACATTACGGCTTGGTACGTATCTCGGTTTTGAGATTTATTTGTGTTTATTAAAATAACTATTAATTTTAACATTATACAAATGAGAACATAAAATAAATGCAAAGTGCTGCTGCTTGGTAATACTAATAATTTAAACAAAATATTTTCAAATAAACAACAAAAGTTTGAAATATATATAATATATGAACCGTTACACTCCTACTAAATGTTTGTGTTGTAACATTGCAAGCTAATGGGTTTAGTCACCGATCGAAAAGATTACATTAAAGATTTGTAAATATATCTGTGTGTGTATATATATATATATATATATATATATATATATATATATATATATATATATATATATACCACACACACACACACACACACACATTTTTTTTTTATATATATATATTTTATGACAAAGTACAATGTTATTAATAAGGAAGTCTGTCTCTTCCCCCTTCTCCATCAGGGAGTACGACATTATTATATTATAGAATCTGAAAACTACCAAAATTTCAGTTCCAATAGTGTTTTAATAAAGTGGAATTGAATAAAAAATGAGATTCAGGATCATCATTAATTCCATATCCTTGTACATCTCCCATTGAAAACCTGTCGGACCAGTTTTCACACAATTCTGTTCAAATATTCAACCCATCTCAAGCAAACAGAGCATTTATTTTGTCTTACTTAATTCTACACAACGCCAACTTCAAACAGAGAACTGATTTAAAATAATTTAATTCGGAATAAAAAATAATTCTCCTTTAAAAAGACCATGTAAACACTCACTTCTAATGATTATTCGGAATTAAACTTAAATCCGAATTAAGTGGGTGGTTTATTCCGATTTTAAAGCCGAATTAATTTATTCCGTGATCATGTTAATATCATTTATTCCTCTTAAAAAATAAGACGGGGGCGAACAAGACCAGTGGGCCTGGTCAAGCAGAAAGTAAACAGGAAGGCCAAAAATTCAAGTTAATGCATCTGATATAAAAATGTATTCAACAGATACATATGTACTCTAGTTTATGAAACTGTTGACCTTTTTTCTGTGCCATTTTTGGTTCTAAAGTTCCATACGTTTTAAACAGACCATGTATGAAACATGGAGCAAAAATTATTTCCCAAATTTCAAAGACCTGCAAATCATGTAAATAAATGGATGTATTTCATCATATCTTGTGTTATTCCATCTTTGAACTGTTGATGAAGGGACATGATTTAAAAAAAAAAAAGTATTTAAAATGATAAAAATTTGCTTGGAAGGACTGACATATTTTATAGAAATAGTTTCCTTTCATTTTGAAGTAATATTAAAGTATTCGGAAGAAAAAAGGTGACGAATGATGTAAAATCATGCACCTTCTACTTGTTTGTACAATTTTCCCTCCGTTACTTTTCCCTCCGTTACCATGACCTTTCTTAATAAAAAATCTCATTAGTCAAAAAATAAGAGGTTTTTCAACCTAATCTTGTACCATATGGTAGAAAACTATATGAAGCAAATATTCAAACCAGTTTGTTAAGGATATGTAAGTGAGAACCAAGAGTTATCACTGTTTGGATTTATTGCCCAAAAAGTGCTGCATATTTCATTCCCTCCGTTACCGACATGAGTTTTTTAAATTTTTTGTCAACAACTTGAAAGAATATCACAGGTTTAACTTTACCCTGTTGGAGTGTTAACTCTTTCCTACATTCTGATACTTTACTTATTTCAATAGTCCCTCTAGTTTCTGAATAAGAGACATTTGAATGTAAAAAATCTGCCCCTATTTCCCTCCGTTACCACTTGACCGGACTCCAGTGCCAAATGGACTGGGTCAGAGCGGTTCTGTGCTGTCCTCTGTGCACGGGATCTGTGCGGCGAAAGTGAGAATGCGCTTGTGTCCTCCGTGCTCGAGGACAGCGACAGGTTCCGAGGTGATGCAAAACATCCTGACAGAAGCGCGAATCCCATTTGGTTGATTATATGTTGTTCTGAGCGTCCGTTCACGCAATTGGTTCTTCCCGGGGAAAGCGTTTCTCAGGCCGAGGCACCAAACACCACTCCCCGTTCCAGCTCATCTGGGCCAGACATGAACCGGAGCTGCTCCCACTGGTTCAGGAGTCTGGGTTTGGACCACTGTTCCCCAGTTTGTATGGGTGTATCCTCATGCATAACAACAAACCGAGATGACAAAAAGCCTGTAGCAGCTGAAGTGTGTGTTTTCTTCTGGTCGGCGTAAATACATTGGTGTCTTTGTCCAATCAGAACACTTCCCCACCCCCAGACGCTCAGCGGAATTAAATAAAGCCGATTTAATGTGTTTTCCACGTAAACCTCAATTCAGAATTATTATTTCCATGTAAACTCGAAGGACAATATTTTAATTCCAAACTAGAGCAGGTTCTATGTGATTCACTTGAATGACCCAATTGATCAAGAAAAAGGCGACTGTATCCAAAAAGCGACAAGTTTGCAGGTCTGGACTCGACTTTATCGCCAACCTTCTGTGAATTTAAAATCACGTATCTGAAGTTTTGCACCACATTTCACAAATAATAATAACAGTTTTGTCTTGTATCTGAACTCGAAGTGCAGAGCTCTGATCCTTTGAACAATTAAGAGTCTCAAAGCGAGTTTTTATTTTACTGAAGACAGGACACAGCTGACGCGACTGTGCTCCGCAGATGTATCCCACTGCAGTGTTTGTGATCGGAGATTTAATATCTCATATGAATCTCCTCGTGTCTGTGGTGTGCAAATTTTTGTCGCTTGTTTAAAAATCATTACAATTTTTATATTTATTTAACTAATAACTTTATTTAGATGTTAAAGAAGGGTTTTTTTTTTTTTTTTGAAAATGCTGTCTTAGCTGAAAACAATGTACTAATATGTTTTTATAGATTTCACTTTTATTTTTGGTGCAGTCTATCGTCCTTTTACACTTCAACTCTACCTCAACTTTGTTTTCTATTCCCATGTGGTTTTATATCTGTGTAATCCCTCAGCAGTCCAGGTAGCTTCTGTAAGCGTAAAATAGTCTATGTGCTCTTATACTTGTTCTGAAACAGCTCAAGATCATTCTAAAGCTTCAGAAAAGCTTCATTTCTGTCCTGTGAACGTGACTTTTTTATTATCGAGACTTTGACAACCCTCTCTGGTTTGAAACATACAAATACTGACTCATTTTCATTCCAAAGTCATTTAAAACAACAGAAACAACTCCCCAATGTTAAATGTGTTTAATATGTTGTTGATTTCCATTATGATTCAGGTTTATTTTTTACATAACATCTTGTGTTACGTGTTAAATGTTTAATATGTTGTTGATTTCCATTATGATTCAGGTTCATTTTTCACATAACATCTCATTGGTAGCTGCGGTGAGAGCGGCCACCATGGTCACGAACTCTGTGAAGTCCACAGATCCGCTGCCGTCCTGGTCCAGACCAGTGAAAATCTGATCCACTGCTTCTGGGTTATTAGAGGCCTGAAAACAAGAAGAGAAGAGAAGGCTTAGGTTTCAGGATTGTCCAAATAACATGGATTTAAACACTTTTCCGGCGTGTGTCTTAATGTGAAAATTAAAGGAATAACTCAAAAATGTCCTAACGTTACAAGGGCGGTGGGCAAGGGCAAGGCCGTGACGTCATATGCAAGGTCTCTATATGGTGTTTTAATAACATTATCTCGTTTCATTTCACTCTGAATTTAGTTCTACACTTCATCAGCCTGGGAAACGTGAAATGTCATGATTATATGTGACAGGTCGAAGTGTTGAATTGACATGAAAATAGGCTGAGGTACGTCTGTTGGCGTCACCATGTTTGTTTTGGTTCGTTTGAGGGCTTGGCCTTTGGCTCCGCCCACATCTCAATGCTGCTCTGTGATTGGTCGCCCTGCACCTGCCGGGCCCTGTCGCACCAGCGAGGGCCAAAGTCTTGTGAGTTTGTGACTCACAAATATCGTGTGAATCCATGTTGCTGTGCAGGGTGAGCCTGCAGGGGCCATTTTCAGTGCTACGTGACATCACAAAAGACTGCTGTTTGTGGGAGGAGTTTATGTGCTTTGTCTCGTTTTAAAATAAGTAAATAAATATCTTCAGTCGATTGATTATGAAGCTAACTGAAGGCACTGATCTGTCTGAAGGGAAAAGGTGCCCAAACATAACAGACATCCCACAGGCTACTCACCAAGCCCCCAAACTCTTTCTTTAAAAGTGCAGCCAGCTCTTTTTTATCGAGAGTTCTATTCCCCCCGGCGTGTTCATGAAACACCCCAATCAGTGCTGCCATCGCCCCCTGGAGTGCAGACATGATGACGCGTCTGCTGCAAGACAAAAAACAAACAAATATTACAACAATTTGACCAAACTGATGTTAATCTTAGTCAACAAACGTCGTCTGTTCCTGTGCACATCGTCCATGTCTGTAAAAATTCACCCAATTTTTTATCTCCTGTTCTGCAAACTCAGAGCTCCTCAGGTCAGTCTAGTCGAACTCAGAGCTCCTCCGGTCAGTCTAGTCAAACTCAGAGCTTCTCAGGTCAGTCTAGTCAGACTCAGAGCTCCTCAGGTCAGTCTAGTCCAGTGCTTCTCAATTATTTTCTGTCATGCCCCCCCTAGGACGAATAAAACATCTCGTGCCCCCCCCCCCCCCCCCCCGTGTGTAACACTGCCACCTTATATGACGCCAACAATGCTCGCTGGTTTACTGAAGTAGCAGTCACAAAGCGGGATGATTGTCGGCAATATTCGGCATGTTTTCGCTGAAAAATCTCAACCGGCTTATCAGAGTGATTGGGGTGTAATGTATTTAAGTGACGCCTTAATTTATTGGGCTTCATGCTGTCGGCTGCCAACATTTTTAGACGCAGTAAGCACACCGGTCTTTCCCACCGTAGTCACAGTGAAGCCAAGCGCTACATACGCTTCGTCATATTTCCTCGTCTTAGCTTTCGGGAGATTTTCGTTTGTCTCTTTATCTCCGTCTCTCTCCGCCTGTCTTCTCATCCCTGTTAAATATTTTTTCATGGTGTCACTTGAGGGTCTGCTACACTTCGTGTCTACACTTCATACTCAAACTCTGTGCTGTGTGCAAAGCGCGCATGCTCAGTGCAAACAAAACTCCTACACCACCGAGCGAATGCTCCCTGTGCACACTCTGCCAATGAGAGCGCCACTGCCCCCTAATGTAGTGGAAGTGCAATTGCACTTTATTCTAAAGGCCCGTTCAGACCAAAGCGTCAAAGTGTCCACTTTCTATGTAAAGTCTATGTGGACGCGCAACTAGAGCGTCCTGCGTTTTTGCGGCGCGTTTTCGGCGTCAGCGCGGCGCGAATCTGGCGTCAGTGCGGCGGCGTCTTCAGCGTTTTGGCGTCAGCGGCCAAAGACGCGCATCCAAGGCGTCAGCGTCAAGAAGTGGAAAATGCTGAACTTTTCGCGTCAGACGCGCCGCGTCAACCAATCAGGGACGAGTATCCAGAGACGCAGCGACGTTATTATCAGGAAAGAAAGACCCGAGAACCAGAACGAGAACCACAAACATGAGCGGAGAATAAATATATACGCCACAATCACCGAGACGATCACGAGGACTAAACCAGGACCGGACCAGGACCAAACCAGGACTAGACCGAGACTAGACCGAGACTAGACCGAGACTAAACAAGGACTAGACCGGGACTAGACCGGGACTAGACCGTGATTAGACCAGGACTAGACCGGGACTAGACCGTGATTAGACCAGGACTAGACCGGGACTAGACCGGGACTAGACCGGGACCAGACCGGGACTAGACCGTGATTAGACCAGGACTAGACCGGGACTAGACCGTGATTAGACCAGGACCAGACCGGTATTAGACCAGGACTAGACCGGGACTGATCCAGTGTCATTAGCGGAGTAGAAATATATATCCGCCCCAGTCGTCGACCCGATCTCCTCCGCTGATGTTTTATGTCATAAAAACACTCTCTCAGTCTGGTCTGACATTGTTTCGGGAAAAGAGCGGGACCGGGCTTTTTGTTTCCAGGGCAACGGACGCGCGTCAAGTATTTTTGTCCCGTTCGTCCACGGCGTCAAAGATGCGCGTCGGGGGCGTCTAAACTCAAATGCAAAGGCTCCAAATAGAGGCGTCAAGGCGTTTTTTGACGCGTTGGTGTGAACGGCCCTTAAGACAGTAAAAAAAATCAAAATAAAAAGCATGCTCCCCGAGGTCAAACGCGCCCCCCTTGACGGAGCCTCGCGCCCTCCCAGGGGGGCGCGCCCCACTATTTGAGAAGCACTGGTCTAGTCAAACTCAGAGCTCCTCGAACTCTGAGTCTCAAAAACATGAGACAGACAAAATTTTTCAAAATTAACTATAACATGGGCCCATAAAAAAAGGTCAAAATAACAATGTCAACTGAAGAAACAAAATCTACTTC